>NW_020683351.1:0-4001 GCF_002925995.2 Terrapene triunguis
GGGTGGGGAAATGGGCGGGGCCAGGGCTCGTGGAGGGTCCTCTTTTTTTTATTTAATAGATATGGTAACCCTATCTCTGCATCTGGCAGGGGCTCAGCCAGAGGCATCTCCAAAAACATCCCTTGCACCCTCGCAGCACAGAGAGACTGAGAGTACCAGCCCCTGCCGGGCAGCTGGACCAAGACAGGCATGATGGGCAGGGGGGTATCTCCTGGTCTCCTGTGGGGTGCGGTGCCCCCCTGCTTGCCCTCCCTGCCCAGGCAGAGATGCCTGCCTCTCAGAGACAGTGGGCCTGTCCATGTAGTGCGCTTGGTCCCCCTCTCTGGCATCTGGGTGACTGCCCTTTAGGGGGGGTGGGGGGTGGAAGGGAAGAGGCAGTGGGGAAGGGATAAGGGTGGGGGGGGTAGGAGAGGGAAACTGAGGCTATCAGGGGAAACCTTCCTAGCAGAGCAATCTCTGCCTTGGGGTTTGGATGGAATTGTCTCCCAAGGGAAAGCTGGAACTATCTCCTGTTTTATGGGTTTAGTCCATGTGCTCTGACAAACACAAGTCCAGGCACCATGTTGGGGGGGATGGGGGAGGTAGGAGAGGGAAACTGAGGGTATCAGGGGAAACCATCCTAGCAGTGCAATCTCTGCCTTGGGGTGTGGATGGAATTGTCTCCTAAAGGAAGGGCTAGTGATCATGTTGAGGGGGGAGGAGGGGGGCATTGCTGAGTCCCAGGGTTGAGTAATTCTCTGGTGATGGTCATTGAATTGCTAATTGTCATTCACTGGCTGCACAATGGCTGGTGATGGTTGTTTAGCATCCACCCAGCCATTTGGTCAAATGCCTTGTTGTTTCTGGGGAGTTGCCTTCTGGGCTACTCCCAAATTTGCAGCATATTTCATTAACACCATACAGCACAATCTCTTAACTTTATACACTTTAATGATATACGTATTTTGACAGAACAGTGGGTTTCAGCAAATAATAACCTTTCCCTTTCCCTTTAACCTTTCCATGATACCTTACATGGCATGCTTTATATGAAATATAAAAAATATATACAAATGATGAATATGGGGCTTACAGTGCACAGCACGCCGCTCCCCCGAGGTATAGAGCAGTGGCTCTCAAACTTTTGTACTGGTGACCCCTTTCACACAGCAAACCTCTGAGTGCGACTCCCCCTTATAAATTAAAAATACTTTGTATATATTTAACACCATTATAAATGCTGGAAGCAAAGCGGGGTTTGGGGTGGAGGTTGACAGCTTTGACCTCCCGAGTAATAACCTCGCGACCCCCTGAGAGGTCCCGACCCCCAGTCTGAGAACCCCTATAGAGTGTCACAGCTAGAAAATCCAAGGCTTGGGACTTTTAAAAGGACACTGGACAAAACATGCAGTAAGGATCAGCCCTGCATTGGCAGGGAGATGGACTGAACCAGGATGATTACAGAGGGCTTTTCCCCCTGTAACTTCTATAATTCCATCCCACTCTCCTGGGAGTACAAATTCTGGTACTAAAGACCTGGTGCCTGGATCCCATATTGCCTTGCACTGGGATTGGGAATTAGTGCCCTGACATGCAACTCCTCCTATTGTGCCAGTGTAGATCCTGCTGTTAGTACAGCTATTTGCAGGTGCCCTTGTGTTTAGCTGAACCTTTGGACTCAGTCCCTGAGTGTATCCCCACTAAACTGAGAGCTAAACTGACACTACTATCCTGCTGTGTGGATCCCAGTGTGCTTGTACTGTGAATTTTTGGCATGCACATGTGGCTATATTTATCTCATTGTGCTGGTAGTGCTACTTCCTTGGTGTGATGATGACATTATGCTAAGATGAATCCTGAAATAGTGTCCTGGTGTGATGGTGGTCACTCTGTGCTGTTCATGTGAGTCTTGCATTTTTGTATGCTGTGTTGTTTTAACCCTGTTGTTCCCAGGAAATTAGAGCGACAAGGTGGGTGAGGTAATATCTTTTATTGGAGCAACTTTTATTGGTGAGACAGAGAGAGAGACAAGCTTTGGAGCTTTCACAGAGTTCTTCTTCCTGAAGAAGAGTTCTGTGAAAGCTCAAAAGCTTGTCTCTCTCACCAATAGAAGCTGGTCCAATAAAATATATTACCTCACCCACCTTTTTTCTCTAATGTGTATAAATATGCTGAAAATAGCCTCCCCCCAAACTGGCAGAGGTGCTCGGAGGAGGGGGCGGAGAGGAGCAAGCGGTGGGTGGGGGGGAGGAGCGGAGTGGGGGTGGGGCCTAGGGAGGTCACCCACCGTCAAAACCAAAAGTCAGCACCTATGCCTCCAGCCCCCTGCTGTGAGTACCCCACAACCTGAGCCCACACACCCAGCCATTTGCCCTGACCCCTGCACCCCCTCACGCCCCCCAGCCCCTGCACCCCCTCACTCACACCCAGCCCCCTGCCCTGACTCCTGCACCCCCCCACATCCCCAGCGCCCCCATGCCCTGACTCTTGCACCCCGCCACATCCCCACCCTGAGCACCAAATGGGAGCTCCTGCACCCCTCACACCATTCTATTGTTAATAAAACCTGTGCAGCTATGTGCTGTGTCAAAGACAATTACTCTGTTGATCTCCTGTCTTTTACAATCATTCCCCGGGGGGGCCCACAAATATGTTTGGCGCCGGGCCCACAAAAAGTTAATCCGGCCCTGCATCCCAGCTAATGGGTTTGAATATTTGTATACCCACCCCGCTCCAAACAAAGTGGTTGTATCAGCAACCAATGAGCACAATGGACAGGGCCAACTGGGATTGACCCTAAGAATAAGGAGGCAAAGAGACTCGATCTCTTTGGCAGAAAAATTTATTCTACGGCCAGCCTCCAGCTGAGAGTGGCCAACCATCAGGCCCTGCTTGGCCGTTATGATTTTAACATAGAATCATAGACTTGAAGGTCAGAAGGGACCATTATGATCATCTAGATTGACCTCCTGCACAACACAGGCCACAGGATCTCACCCACCCACTCCTGTATCAAACCCCTAACCTATGTCTGAGCTATTGAAGTCCTCAAATCGTGGTTTAAAGACCTCAAGGTGCAGAGAATCCTCCAAGTGAGCAAGTGACCCGTGCCCCACACTGCAGAGGAAGACGAAAAACCCTCAGGGCTTCTGCCTTCCCAACCCCAAATATGGCTGTGACGGGTTAGATCACAGAAACCCCCTTGGGTGCTGCCACCCGATGTGCAAAGACTACCCCTGCTTCTGTTTTCCCTGCCAGCTCAGGACTCCAGCACCCTGTCTTGCTGAGCCAGACATGCCCATCTGCTCCAAAAAAGACCCAGGGTCTGAATCACTTGCCCCAAAGCTGCAGGTTTACCTGAAAACAGCTCACAGTAGTGTGCTTGTCTTTAGCACTCAGATGCCCAATTCCCAATGGGGTCTAAACCCAAATAAATCCGTTTTACCCTGCATAAAGCTTATGCAGGGCAAACTCATAAATTGTTCGCCCTCTATAACACTGATAGAGAGATATGCACAGTTGTTTGCTCCCCCAGGTATTAATACATACTCTGAGTAAATTACTAAATAAAAAGTGATTTTATTAAATACAGACAGTAGGATTTAAGTGGTTCCAAGTAGTAACAGACAGAACAAAGTAAGTCACCAAGCAAAACAAAATAAAATGCGCAAATCTATGCCTAATCAAACTGAATACAGATAATCTCACCCTCAGAGATGCTTCAGTAAGTTTTTCTCAGACTGGACACCTTCCAGGCCTGGGCACAATTCTTTCCCCTGGTACAGCTCTTGTTGCAGCTCAGGTGATAGCTAGGGGATTCTTCATGATGGTTCCTCCCCCTCTCTCTTCTGTTCCACCCCTTTATATATCTTTTGCATAAGGCGGGAACCCTTTGTCCCTCTGGGTTTCCACCCCCCCTCACTGGAAAAGCACCAGGTTAAAGATGGATTCCAGTTCAGGTGACATGATCACATGTCACTGCAAGACTTCATTACTCACTTGCCAGCACACACATATACAGG
>NW_020683352.1:0-1082 GCF_002925995.2 Terrapene triunguis
AGTTTCTGGAGGTCCCCGGTGTTGAGGCGGGGGCGGGGCAGGTCCCCAAACATCTCAGTGCCGTCGGAGCCGCGCAGGGCCAGCGCCCGCATGCTGGCCGCGATCTTCTCCAGGTCGGGGGATGAGTGCTGGGGGGCGGGGAGGGGGAGGGGTTAGCGCCGGGGGCACCAGCCGGGGACCCTAACACTCCCTTCACCCCCCTCCCCGCGTCTACCCCTGGGGCCGGATTCTCCCCCCCAACCGCCACGACCTCTGTTCTCCGAGACACCCTCCCCGCTAAGACACCAATCGGGGCCAGTGCCCACCCTTCCCCGCGCCGGGCCCCCCACCTTGGCGTTCTCCTCGTCGGACGAGCGCTGCTCGAGCCCCGGCTGCCGGAAGGCCCAGACGGGCACGGAGACGGGCAGTGACTTGGCGTACTGGTGGTTGGGGGGGGCGGGCGGGGGCTGGGCGGGCACCTCCTCGCTCAGGCTGCCGTCTGGGGAGGGAAGAAAGTTAAGAGGGGGACCCCAGACAGCACAACTGCCCCCCCCTTGCTGGCTGGCTGGCTCCCCCCCCAGCCATCAGGTCAGGCTCCTAGTGCAATGGGGTGAGATGGGGGTGGGGTCTTTGTCACCTTGTGATGCTGCACGTGGCCTGTGCGTGCCTCAGTTTCCCAGGGTGCTGCACCGATGCTAGGTGATGGGAATTGGGGGTGGGACTTTCGCTGAGGCCCTAGGGGCAGGTGAGGCCGAGACCCAGGAAGGGGGTGTGACCAGGTGACTCTGGGCCCCGGAAGCGAGACAAAGACCAGGAGGAGCCAGGGGCGGGTGCCAGGGAGTCTGGGGGTCGTCAGGATTCCCAAAAGCTGGCCTTGGCGGAAAGTCACTGATTTCTGTGCTAACAAGCTCTGCCCTACGCTGTGATCCTGTCGGCGAATAAACCGTCTGTGTTCCCGGCCGGCTGAGAGTCACGGCTGACTGCGGAGTTGGGGGGCAGGGCCCTCTGGCTGCCCCAGGACCCCCCCCCCCCCCCCGGCAGACTCGCTGCGGGAGGCGCACGGGGGGACGGGGATGCTGAATGCTCCGGGCTCAGCCCCAGGA
>NW_020683353.1:0-4537 GCF_002925995.2 Terrapene triunguis
TGGGGAGGGAAGAGGGGAGGAGCAAGGGCGTGGCATGCTCGGGGGAGGGGGCAGAATGGGGCAGGAAGAGGTGGGGGGGGCCTTGGGGAAGAGTGGAATGGGAGCAGGGCCTGGGGCACACTGGAAAGTCAGCGCCCGGGACTTGGCATTGGCTAAAACAAATCTTCTGGATGTGAAGACTCCAAGGGATGAGGAATCCACCAGTGATTTCCCTTGGGAGTTTGTTCCAATCCTTTTTCGCCCTCGCTGTTTAAAAAGAAAAAAGAAAAGTGCCTTCTGTCTGGCCTCAGCTTCCAGCTGTTGGCTCTCGTCCTGCCTTTCGCCGCTAGATTGCAGCGGCCTCTCGCACCTGGTATTTTCTCCTGGCGAAGGTCCTGACACACCGTAATCAAGTCACCACTCAGTCTTCTTTGTGATCAGCTAGACTGAGCGAGTGTCTCGCTGCGAGGCGTTTTCACCAACCCTCAGAGCAGTTTTGTAGCTTTTTGCTGAGCCCTCTACAGTGTTTCGACATCCTCTTTAAGATGGGGACCGCAGAAGGGCACAGCTCATTCCAGCGTCTGTCTCACCAGTGCCACATGCAGAGGTAAAATCCTCTCTCTACTCCCCTGCGTAGCATCGCACTGGGAGCTCACATCAAGGTACCTGTCAGGGGCGCTGCTTCCCAGGACACAGCCTTGTTCCTACCCTGACAACTTTCCATCTGACAGTGTTTGAATGGACCCAGGTTACCAAGCGATCCAGATCGCCCTGTATGACGCCCTGTCCTCGCCATTGCTTCCCACTCGGCCAATCTCTGGGCCATCTGCATGTTGCATCAGCCGTGATTTGATGTTTCCTTCCAGACCATTGATGAAAACGTCGACTAGTGTCAGGCCTAGCACTGATCCCTGCCAAGCCCCATGGGCAGGAGCACAACCAGCATTTTCCTAAGGAAGGGGGCCCAGAGCTCTCCCTCCCCTGCCCTGCCCCCAGCCCTGCTCCCACACCCATCCCCAATGGCATGTGACCCATCTGTGACTGCTAGGAGCAAATATCTCCAACGGCTGGTGATGGGACACTAGATGGGGAGGGCTCTGAGTTACTACAGAGAATTCTTTCCCAGGTGCCTAGCTGGTGGGTCTTGCCCATGTGCTCAGGGTCTAACTGATCACTATATTTGGGGATGGGAAGGAATTTTCCCCAGGTCAGATTGGCAGAGACCCTAGGGGTTTTTCACCTTCCTCTGCAGCATGGGGCATTGGTCACTTCCTGGAGGGGCTGGATGAAATTCTGTGGCCTGCACTGTGCAGGAGGTCAGACTAGATGATCACGATGGTCCCTTCCGTCCTGAAGATCTATGAGCTATTAGACTGTGTGCAAACCCTATGAGGAGTCCAAACTGCAGGAGGAGGGAGACAGCTGGTCCTAGGGATGGTTTGAGCCAATACCCCAAAAATACAAACCAGCACCCACCCCCGGAATTGGGCTCAGATTTTGGAGGCCAGTTTGGATCCATCTGCCTCCTGATCCCTCTGTTGAAATGTAGGAAGCCTCTGGAAGAGGCTTGGAGCCAGTAACCAGCCTTGCTCTATTGCTGGCTGAACTTCTGAAGAACAACCTCATGGTTTAAAGATCAAACGCTTTTGTTTAAATATTAAAGAGCGCCGTTCTTGTTCTCCTTGATCTGCCTCTCTGGCTCGGGAAGCCCCACCGGAGCCTGGTGCAGTACAAGCGTGTTAAACAGCAAGTGCGCTGGGTCCAAGATGAGGGGCACGGAGGAGGCACTGACAAAGCCTTGGATTTCTGCACAGGATCGGGACTTCGAACTCGGCTTCTGCACAGGCCTCAGGACCCTGCTGGAGAACTGTTGAGCAGTTGTAGAAAGTGGAGCTTTGACACATCCAGGTGTAGTGCTGGTGGTGTTATTACCATGGTCTTTGGGAACTCGGTCTGGATGCATGTAAGGGCTGAACAGAAGGTTTGGCATTAGGAATGGTCAGGTGCTGGGAAAAGAAACATGAAGTCAAAAGGATGTGGGAATGCGTTGTGTTTCCAGACAGATGTGGGAATGTGTTGCAAAAGTTTTCCAGGATGCACAGCAAATCGTGTACTATAACCCGTTGTCTTCCTTTGGCATCGTCAGTCTAAGTGTCTCAAAGCACCATTGTAACAACGATGCAATTAATCCCACTTTGCACTTCTCTAGCACCGTTGTTTTGAGGATCTCACCTTGCTGTACAAGCAACAAATTCAGACTCATCCTTCACTGGGAGCAGGTAAGTGTTGTTTATTCCATTTTACAGATGGGCAAGTCACTTCCCTGTCCCGTGACTCAGTTTCCCCAAGGTCAAAAAGGGAATCAGTGACAGAACCCAGCTCGCCTGATGGCCAGACATGTGCTCAGTACAAAAATCCCCTTAGACTTTCCATCCAGGTTAACTGTTTAGAGTCACACTTGGAAGAGACTCTCAGAGAATACTATTGTTATTATTATGGCTGTCAAGTGATTAATCGCATTGTTAAACAATAAGAGAATACCATTTATTTAAATATTTTTGGATGTTTTCTACATTTTCAAATATATTGATTTCAATTACAACACAGAATACAAAACAACAAAGAGTCCTGTGGCATCTTATAGACTAACAAATGTATTGGAGCATAAGCTTTTGTGGGTGAATACCCACTTCGTCAGACGCATGTCCGACAACAGAATATAAAGTGAACAGTGCTCACTTTATATTTATTTTTGATTACAAATATTTGCTCTGTAAAAAACAAAAGAAACAATATTTTTCTATTCACCTCATACAAGTACTGTAGTGCAATCTCTTTATCGCGAAAGTTGAATTTACAAATGTAGAATTATGTACAAAAAATAACTGCAAATAAGAAGTGGGCAGCATTATCTCCTGTAAATGAAAACAAACTTGTTTCTTTTAGCAATTGGTTGACCAAGAAGTAGGACTGAGTGGACTTGTAGGCTCTGAAGTTGTACATTGTTTTGTTTTTGCGTGCAGTTATGTAAGTTGCATTTTCACGATAAAGAGATTGCACTACAGTACTTGTATGAGGTGAATTGAAAAATACTATTTCTTTTGTTTATCATTTTTACAGTGCAAATATTTGTAATAAAAATAATATAAAGTGAGCACTGTACACTTTGTATTCTGTGTTGTAAATGAAATCAATATATTTGAAATGTAAAAACACATTCAAAAATATTTAATACATTTCAATTGGTATTCTATTGTTTAACAGTGCGATTAAAACTGCGATTAATCGTGATTAAGTTTTTGAGTTAATTGTGTGAGTTAACTGCGGTTAATCAACAGCCCTAATTATTATTTATTTGTAATAGTATTGTACTGTATTAGAGACTGTGGTCCCAACCAAGATCAGGGCCCCACTGTACCGGATGCTGCACAAACACTTGGCCAGACGCAATGCCTGCAACAAACAGCTTATAGATAAATGGACCGGAGAAAGACTGGGAGAGAGGATGTCATCTTACCCCCATTTTTATAGATGAGGAACCGAGGCACAGAGAGATTAGGGGACTTGCCCAAGGTCTCACACACAGGGTTTGCGTTCTGAGTCACAATTCAGTGTCTTCACCAAGACAACGGAGGTGGGAGAAAAATATAGCCTAGGATTTCAGCTAGCAATGGTGTAATGAAAGAGGGGTCATTCTGACCATTTTTCAGCGCAACCCCCCCACCAATCACAGCGCAACCCCCCATATCCGACAGCGTAACCCCCCATCTCCCAAAGCACAACCCCCCGCCAAGCACAGCACAACCCCCCATCTCCCACAGTGCAACCCCCCATCTCCCACAGCGTAACCCCCATCTCCCACAGCGTAACCCCCCACCAACCACAGCGTAACCCCCTGCCAACCACAGCACAACCCCCCATCTCCCAAAGCACAACCCTCCATCTCCGACAGCGTAATCCCACGCCAACCACAGTACAACCCCCTGCCAACCACAGCACAACCCCGCATCTCCCACAGCGCAACCCCCCCACCAACCACAGTGCAACCCCCCATCTCCCACAGCGCAACCCCCCATCCCCCCCAGCCGCCACCCCCCCATCTCTCTCAGCACAATCCTGTTCACCTGCCCACAGCACGATCCCCCTGCCAACCACAGTGCAAACCCCCACCACCCACAGCGCAACTCCAACCACCTCCCAGAGGGCAAAGCCTCCATCTCCCACCGCACAACCCCCACCTCGCAAACCCCATCTCCCTCAGCGCAACCCCCCATCTCCCTCAGCGCAACAGCCACCTTCTGACAGCCCCACAGCTATAACCTGCTGTAATGCAGCATACCACCATGCACAAGACAACCCCCACAACACAGTGTGTGCCGTCCACACAACCCGCACAATCTCGCACAGCACAATTCAGCCCCTCTCCCCAACCCCAGGCTTCTTCCTAAACTTGTGAGTCTCTCACCCCCAGTCATTATCAATGCCCCTCAGCTCCCCGCCCCCCCCCATAACAGGAACTGTCTCCCCTGCCCCATGGCTCCCCCAGCCCCATGCGAGC
>NW_020683354.1:0-3919 GCF_002925995.2 Terrapene triunguis
AGGGCGGCCAGAGCGCCGGGGGGAGGGCGGCGAGCCCGGCTGTGGCCCTGCTCTCCCTGGCGGCCGGAGCGCCGCGCCGCTCCCCCTCCAGGTGCCGCCCCAAGCACCAGCTTGGGTGCCTGGTGCCTGGAGCCGGCCCTGAACAGAACAGAGTAATTATCAAGTGGGTCACTCCCTGTTGTCCAGTCCCAGCTTCTGGCAGTCAGAGGTTTATGGACACCCAGAGCATGGGGTTGTGTCCCTGACCATCTTGGCTAATAGCCATTGATGGACCTATCCTCTATGAACTTACCTAATTCTTTTTTTAACTCAGTTTTACTTTTGGCCTTCACAGCATCCTCTGGCAAGGAGTTCCACAGCTTGACTGTGCGTTGTGTGAAGAAATACTTCCTTTTGGTTGTTTTAAAACTACTGCTGATTAATTTCACCAGGTGACCCTAGTTCTTGTGTTATGAGAAGGAGTAAATAACACTTCCCTATTCACTTTCTCCACACCAGTCATGATTTTATAGACCTCTATCACACGGGCGGCAGGTTTGTAGAAATTTTGGTGGTGCCCAGAATGCCCAGAGCCCACCCCCCCAAACTCTGCCCCCCCACCTGCCTAAGGCTCTGGGAGGGATTTTGGGTGGGGGAAGGAGGTCTGGGGTGCAGGCCCTGGGCTGGGGCAGGGGATTGGGGTGCAGGGTGCAGGCTCTGGGAGGGAGTTTGAGTGCAGAAGGGGTAAGAGGTTGGGCTCTGGGAGGAGTTTGGGTGGGGGAGGGAGTGAGGGGTGCAGGCTCTGGGATGGAGTTTGCATACAGGCTCTGGGATGAGGCAAGGGGTGGGGGTGCAGGAGGGGGTGAGGGTGCAGGCTCTGGGAGGGAGTTTGGGGACAGGAGGGGGGGTGGGAAAGGGGAGGGGGTGCAGGCTCTGGGATGGAGTTTGGGTGCTGGGTGCAGGCTCTGGGCTGGGGCAGGGGGTGGGTGTGCAGGAGGGGGTGAGGAGTGCAGGCTCTGGGATGGAGTTTGGGGGCAGGAGGGGGTATGTGGGAAGAGGGAGGGGTGCAGGCTCTGGGAGGGGGTGGGGGATGCAGCACTTACCTGGGGCTCCTAGGCAGGGCAAGCCGGGGGGCCTCCATGTGCTGCTACCCCCACGCACTGCCCCCACAGCTTCCCATTGGCCACAGGGGCACTTGAGGCGGGAGCAGCGCGTGTAGACACAGACCCGACCCACCCCGCCCAGGGCCGCAGGGAGGGGGCGGCAGCCACGTGGAGTAAGCCGGCAGGAAGCCGCTCAGCTCCGCTGCACTGCCAGTGCTGAGTGAGGACCCCGGGCCGTTTTAAATCGCCCAGGGGATGTGTGTGGGGAGTGCCCAGGGCGGAAGGCGGGGCCGAGGGAGAGACCCAGCTTCAGACATTGCTGGAGCTGGGCCCCAGGCTAGGAATATTCCTGGTTCCCAGGCACCTCGGGCCCATAGAACTCGCTACCCAGGCTCTATCATATCCCCCTTAGTCGTCTCTTTTCTAAGATGAAGAGTCCCAGTCTTTTTAATCTCTCCTCTTATGGAAGCTGTTCCAGCCCCTTAAGCATTTTTGTTGCCCTGCTCTGTACTTTTCCCAGTTCTAATGTATCTTTTCTGAGATGGGGTGACCACATCTGCACGCAGTATTCAAGATGTGGGCGTACCATGGATTTATATACAGGCAGTATGATAGTTTCTGTCTTATTATCTATCCTTTTCCTAATGGCTTCTAGCCTCGTTAGCTTTTTTGACTGCCGCTGCACATTGACTGGATGATTTCAGAGAACTATCCACAATGACTCCAAGATCTCTTTCTTGAGGGGTAACAGCTACTTTAGACCCCATCATTTTATATGTATAGTTGGGATTATGTTTTCCAATATGCATTACTTTGCATTTATCAACATTGAATTTCATCTGTCAGTTTGTTGCCCAGTCATCCAGTTTTGTGAAATCCTTTTGTAACTCTTCACAGTCAGTTAAATCCAAAGCTATCTGGAGTAATTTTGTATCATCTGCAAATTTTGCCACTTCACTGTTCACCCCTTTTCCAGATCATTCATGAATATGTTGAATAAGACTGGGCCCAGAACAGACCCCTGGGAGACCCCACTGTTTACCGCTCTCCATTCTGAAAACTGACCATTTATTCCTACCCTTTGTTTCCTATATTTTAACCAGTTACCAATCCATGAGAGAACCTTCTTTTTTACATGTGACTGCTCATTTTGCTTAAGAGCCTTTGGTGAGGGACCTTGTCAAAGGCTTTCTGAAAGTCCAAGAACACTATATCCACTGGATCCCCCTTGTCCACATTTGTTGACCGCCTCAAAGAATTCTAGTAGATTAGTGAGGCATGATTTCCCTTTACAAAAGCTACATTGACTCTCCCCAACAAATCATGTTCATCTATGTGTCTGATCATTCTGTTCTTTACTATAGTTTAAACCAGTTTGCCTGGTACAGAAGTTAGGGTTACTGGCCTGTGTAACCCTTCTGCCAGTCTGAGTTGGCAGAAACAAGGGTCGGGTTCAGTATCTAGGGGTTCTGTTTCAATAACACAATGCAAAACCAGTTCGAGCTCCCACCCAATGACCTGGGACAATTACACACCACCCCCCGGGCGCCTCTAAGAGGCAACACTTCCCCTCTCGCAAGCACGGAGTCTGAGTGTAGCAAAATCCTTTTAATAAAGGAGGGAAACAACTCGACATTATGTTCGGGAAATACCGCAAGCAGGATTCATAACACAAGCCATGAGCAAAAGACCCACCCCCAAGTAAGTTGTGCAGTGTCCTTTTCCCCTCAGGGTCTTAAGTCCATCAACCCAAAAATCACCTAAAGTCCCAAAAGTCCAACACCCCAAAAGTCTCTTGAGTCCAGCAACCACCAAATCACCCAAAAGACCAACAACCCAAAAGTCACTGTCTCTGGTCAGGCCAGCCCCAGAGTTCAAAAGTTTATCTGCAGATTTTTACCCCACAGTCTGGGTGGAAATGGGTGGGGGCACGGGGGTATTAAGGGCACCTTACATGGTCTGAGGCTGACTGCCCCGCCTCTCCGTGGGGTTCTGCTGCAGACTTCACTGCGAGCCACTCCGCCAGCCACTCCACCAGCCGTCCCGTGAGCCGCTCCAGCCGTCCCATGAACTGCTCCACTCCGCCAGCCACTCAGCAATATATCTTCAGCCCCCCTCCCCACCAGCACTCAGTGATTTCAGCTCTTAGTGATTTTAGCTCTTTAGTGATTTCAGCTTGTAGTAAGGGAGCCTCAGTGCTGGTGCACCATTGGCCCAAATTGAATTCAGCTCAGCAGCCTGTAACTAGTTTCCTAATGGAATCAAAATTAGCTCCGATATTCCACAGTGGGGAGAGGAGGAGGAGGAGCAATTGGTGTTTCAGGCCCTCAAAAGGGGCCCATACCATCAGGTACAGATGCCTGTCCCCAGCCTCTCTCAATTCACTGGGTTTTGGAACCCATGTCCCTTGTCATAGTTGACTTAGTTGATGGCGAGTCCCCTCTGTCATAAAACAGTTCCACTGCCCTTAATTCACATAATCAGGGTAACAACACTTTATTCTTCCTGTCCCAGTAACAGAGAAACTGGGGATCCCACAGCAGCCAAAGTGACCATTTGGGCTGCTGTGGGCTCATGCTAGGCGGGGTGGGTGTGCCTATGCAAACAAGATCAGCCCCTGAAGTTCTTTTCCACAACTCGCCACAATTCACCACCAGATGTCAGGGTAGAGCTCATCCTGACTCTGCTTACACCTGTAATTGCTGGGATCACCTCTGGAGCCTTTTTGAAAAATCAGCATCACATTAGTGATCTTCCAGTCATCTGGTGCAGAGGCTATTTTAAGCAATAGGTTACATACCACAGTTAGTAGTTCTTCACTTTCATATCTTCACCCC
>NW_020683355.1:0-1363 GCF_002925995.2 Terrapene triunguis
GATCCCTTCGTGAAAATAGCTAAACATGAGCAAGTCATTCCAGCTTACTCATAGGCATGAATGTTTCCTGGTATTAGTCCTCCCAGTGCTTGCCATTTGGCAGAGATCCCATCGACAAAATTGCTAATCATGAGCAAGTCATTCCAGATTACATTTACGGATTAATTTCTAATGGGATCATCCTCCAAATACCATTCGGATGCTCTGTTGGGCATTTACCCGAGAGTCGTTTGTGACAGTTGCTAAAGATGAGAAACTGAATCCAGAACACTGCTAGGGATGAATGTCACCTGGGATCGTCCTCCAAATGCCATTCGGGTGCACTGCTGGCAATTTGGCAGAGATCCCTTCGTGAAAATTGCTAAACAAGAGCCATTCATTCCAGATCACACCTAGGCACGAGTATCTCCAGGAATTATCCTCCAAACGCCTTTCGGAGGCACTGCTGGCTATTTCTCAGAGATCCTTTCGTTGAAATTGATAAACATTTGCCTTTCACTCCCGATCTGTGCTAGGGACGAATATCTCCTGGAATCCTACTCTAAATGCAAATCGGATGCAGAGCTGGGCATTTGGCAGAGATCCGTTCGTGACAATTGCTAAACATGAAAAATTCATTCCATTTCATAGGTTGGCACGAATTTCCCATGGAATTCTGCTGCAAATGCCATTACCGAGTACTGCTGGGCATTTGGCAGAGATCCCTTCGTGAAAATAGCTAAACATGAGCAAGTCATTCCAGCTTACTCATAGGCATGAATGTCTCCTGGTATTAGTCTTCCAAGTGCTTGCCATTTGGCAGAGATCCCATCGACAAAATTGCTAATCATGAGCAAGTCATTCCAGATTACTTTTACGGATTAATTTCTAATGGGATCATCCTCCAAATACCATTCGGATGCTGTGTTGGGCATTTACCCGAGAGTCGTTGGTGACAGTTGCTAAAGATGAGAAACTGAATCCAGAACACTGCTAGGGATGAATGTCACCTGGGATCGTCCTCCAAATGCCATTCGGGTGCACTGCTGGCAATTTGGCAGAGATTCCTTCGTGAAAATAGCGAAACAAGAGCCATTCATTCCACATCACACCTAGGCACGAATATCTCCAGGAATTATCCTCCAAATGCCTTTCGCAGGCACTGCTGGCTATTTCTCAGAGATCCTTTCGTTGAAATTGATAAACATTTGCCTTTCACTCCCGATCTGTGCTAGGGACGAATATCTCCTGGAATCCTACTCTAAATGCAAATCGGATGCAGAGCTGGGCATTTGGCAGAGATCCGTTCGTGACAATTGCTAAATATGAAAAATTCTTTCCATTTCATAGGTTGGCACGAATTTCCCATGGAATACTACTGCAA
>NW_020683356.1:0-1026 GCF_002925995.2 Terrapene triunguis
CTTCAGCCCCAGCAATCCCTGCCCTCAGCTGCCCTCCAGCACCAGCCATCCCTCAACCATCGGCCCGGGGAGACTCCTGCCCCTCCCATATCTCTGTCCACCCTCCAGCTCCCGGGCGCCGTGTCTCACTCACCACAATCCTCTCCACCACAGCCGCCTTCGAGCAGTGTGGCTCCAATGTGTAGTCCCCTCTCTCCTGGGCAGCAAGGCACGCGGGGTAGATGGCGTGCAGGAACTCGAGCTGCTGCGCCTCGTCCTTCGCCCACCAGGAGTGGGGTTAGGGGAGAGAGAGCCAGTTAGCCAGGGACCTCCCTGCCCCAGCCACACCAGCTGCAGGACTTAGGCCTGAATGGGGGATAGTGGGGACCTGCCTATTGTTCAAATCACCCACGACTCCTCCACAATCAGGGTCAGGAACTGGGACAGTGCCTGTGGGGGGAGGAGACCCCGGCTGGTGTGTGACAAACACCCCCATCTTGGGGGTCCCAGATCATGAAGGAGAAAGGTCCCCATTAGGGCCTTCTGCAGGGGGTCAGGATGCTGGGAAGGAGCAGGACAATCTCAGTTCCAGCACAGCTGGGGAACGTTTGTACCTTTTCTCGGGCATGGAGCTGCTCTCGGATGTTCATGAGAGCAGCCTCCTCTGTTATCAAGTCTACCCCTTCTTCTTTCTCCTCATCGTCCTCGGAGTCCCTGGCGGACGCTGCACCAGGGAGAGAAGGGGACAAGGTGACTCCTGCTGCCACTCGGGGGAAGGACAGGGGCATGGTGGGACAATGTGTCCCCTTCCCACCTCCGGGACATAGGGCAGATTGGGCCCCACACTCCCCCCTCTCAGTGATGGCATCAGCCCCCAAGTCCTTCAGGAGCCCATAGCAAAGAGACCCTCCCCACTGTCCTGGACTCCCTTGGAGGTGCCTCCCCCCACCCCCGCCCAATGGAGCACCAAGGACCAAAGTGGCAGCATCTAGTGTCCGTGGGGTTCACATGGCTCAGGCCAGACACCTGGGCTGGAGACCCGCCCCC
>NW_020683357.1:0-1840 GCF_002925995.2 Terrapene triunguis
GGATCAAGCAGTAAGTGCTGTAAACATGTAAACATTTATTTAAAACAGAACGGTAATATTTATACTATTAACAATGTATATTTATAAAAGTGCTGTAAACTAGTAAAAAAATAATCAGGTACAAAACAGGAATATTTACAAAGGTAACAAATGGGTTTTGCATGATTTCTCTGTCTTAGGCTCTTCTCAATTTAGTCCCAAGTATTTTAAAAAAATTTCACAATGTCCGTTACTACATGATTCCCAGGCCCAAGACGCTCCACTCCAAAGTCCCAGTGCACCTACGCGAAAATCCGGTCAATGTGGCCGGGGATCGACGAGAAATCCTCGTAGGAGAACTCCTCGTAGGTCTCGTGGAGGTAGAGCTCAAGCCTGTTGATCAGGTTCCGGGGTAGGGCGATCTTAGTGGGCCCTCCGTGGTAGCAGACATGTCCCCTCCACGCCACAATCAAGTACTCCGGGATCATCGCACGACATAACATAGCGGCATACGGCCCCGGTTTCTGCATGCTTTCCCGCAGCATGCGTTCTCTCTGGGTGTCCGGGATCCTCAGGAGGGTGATGTCGCTCATGACGCCCTGCTTTGAATTAGGGAGGGGACTGTTAGTATTGGGACTGCTTTACAGCCACGCGGTGGAGGGAGAGGGGCAGCATACAGGGATCTTTCCCTGGGACAGCCGCGAGGGGGTGGGACAGGGGCAGAGTTGATGCTGTCCTGATTGCTGGCAGCAGAGACTGGCATTGCTTTCAATGTGAAAGGAGGCCAGTGCTACTGCTGGAGTTTTAAGCAGCCACAAGTCTGCGGCTTACCATTATTGCCCGCTCCAGAAGTTCAGGTCTCCAGCCACAGTTCTCTGAACACTCCAAGACCTCCGCAAGTCCACAGGCACTGAAGGCGACGGCCGAAAATTCGACCTTGTCCTGAGTGCGCATGTGAGAGGTTCAGTGCATGGTCTTGTTCACAGAGAAAGACTAGGTTCTTTGTATACAATTTCATTTATCTGTCTCAGGAATTCACTCCCTTTTTAAAATTCACACAGACACATCTGCGACTGTCTCCCAACCCAGCCTGTCAGCACACTCCCAGAGGCTAGCGCAGATTAGGCGGAGGAAGAAGAAGACGCGTGAAGACATGTTCACAGAACTAATGGGCTGCTCCCGAGCCCAGGCAGCCCAGCAGACACAGTGGAGGGAGAACTTGTCACAAATGCACCGAGCAGTCATGGAACGGGAGGAGAGGTGGCGTCAGGAGGACCAACAGGCTACTGAAAAGCTGCTTGGACTAATGAGGGAGCAAACGGACACGCTCCGGCGCCTTGTGGATGTTCTGCAAGACCGGAGGCAGGAGGACAGAGCCCCGCTGCAGTCTATCTGTAACCGCCCTCACCCGCCACCAAGTCCCACACCACCCTCACCCAAAGTCCAAAGAAGGAGGGGCGGCAAGGGCCGTTAAAACTTTCAATCAACCCCTGCAGACTGCTCTAGCAGTAGAAGGCTGACATTCCCCAAAATTTCATAAGTCCTTTCCTACCCACCTCACACAAGCCCCCGTCCAAGTTTCACCCCCCACGTTTCATGTCTGGTTCGCAATAAAATGTTTGTTTCTGTTCATTACTGTTTCAGTCAGGTTCTTTTGAGGGAGAGTCTGTCTGGAGGGGGGGAAGGGGCTTGGTAATTGGACAGGACAGTGACCTTTAGCAGGGTACAGAGGCGGTGTCAGGTCCAGCATCAGGACACATACACAGTGCAGTCACTGGTTACCCTGGTCAGTCTGGGAGGTGTTTTTCATGTTCTGGGGGGGGGGGTTGCTCTGTGACTTTGTGGCGGGGGAGGGCAGTTA
>NW_020683358.1:0-1485 GCF_002925995.2 Terrapene triunguis
CTGGCGTCGTTCCAGGGCTGACGGGCGCTAGGGACAGGCAGAAGGTTCAAGTGCAGAGCCCGGACCAGCCCAGCCGGCTCTCTCACCTGCTCCCCGCTGAGCGGCCCACAGGAAGCCCGTGGATCAGCCAGCCAGGCCTCACTGGGCATGACCAAATCCCCCTGCCTGACCCCTCCAGCCCTGGAGCATGAGGGTGGGTTCCCCTTTGGCTCTCCATGCTCTCTCCTGCCTGCCCCCTGGGGGGATGGAGCCCGGGGGAGGGGCTGAGCGAAGACCCCAGGCTCCCACCAGGCTGGGGGAGGGGAATGGGTAACATCCCTGCTCCAAGCCTAAGACTCCAGCCTCGGTCTGTGGCAACATCCCTTGGATTTCATCAGCCTGTGGCAGCAGGAAACCCGGAGCACAGGGATGCTGCTGGCCCCCAGCCCCCCAAAGAGTCCCCCCAACCCCCAGTGTACAGCCATGTCTCCACCCCCCACCATACAGACCCCCCCCCTCCGCAGAGAGCAGACGCTGGGAGAGAAGAGAGCTTTGGAAGTGAAATTGAAGAAGGGAGAGGTTGACCTGTGTGGGGGGGCGCGAAGCCAAGACTCCTGGGTTCTCCCTGCAGCTCTGGGAGGGGAGTGAGGACTAGTGGTTAGGGCAGGAGGGCTGGGCACCAGGACTCCTGGGTTCTCCCTGCAGCTCTGGGAGGGGAGTGGGGGCTAGTGGTTAGAGCAGGGTGCATGTCTATCGGGGGGGACACGGGGGATGATAATCCCAACCACTGCGAGTTCAACATGTTTTCCAAGCGCATACTCCTGCATCTGGCCCGGACCAAGCTGAACAGCCTACTACTGCTGCCAGCCCAGAGCGTCTCCTCACGCCCCAGAGGTGGAGGGTTCATGGGGAGGGCTCCCATCCCCCCCACACAGGCGCTGGATCTCGCCCTGCCTGGAGCACAATCACTAACCACCATCAGCCACGCGCCGGGGCCTTCTTGCTGGCTGAGACGTACGTGCAGAGTCAGCCTGCGACGGGGTGGGGGAGGGGGTTCGTTACCACGGATGAGCGGGGCGGGGGGGAGCCTGCCCCCAAGGTCCTGACCCTGAGTGGGGGAGGGGGCCACGTACCTTTAAGGCCTTGATGCGGGTCACGGAGCCGGATTTCCGGAACAGCCCCTCCGTGTGCAGATGCCGCCGCAGGGCCTCGCAGATCTGCACCAGGAACCTGGGGGCAGACCCGGGGGGGGCACTAAGGAGGCAGCAGTGTGGGGGGTGGTTCTCAGTCCGCATCAGCCCCTCCCCCCTTAACCCTTTGCGGGGGTCTTGTGGCCGAACCTCTCCCGGCCAGCATCCCCCAGCACGTCGGCCTGAGTCTGCCGAGAGCCTGAGACAATTGCCCTGGGGGGAGGGGACTGCCCCATTTACCCCTCTCTGAAACCCACTGCTCCGCGGGGGCTCTCTACCGACACCCCCGCAGCGGGGGGTCTCTGTGAGCAAGGGG
>NW_020683359.1:0-1095 GCF_002925995.2 Terrapene triunguis
GCAATCTAATAGGATGCCCATAGAACAATGGGCCTGAGAAAAATGCATCATGTAACGCTGTACCTGCCCTATGAGGCATTGCAAACTCTTCCCAAAGCACCCTGCACCCAGTTGCGCAGTGGGATAGACACAGTGCACTGCTCTCTGTGTCAATGCAAGAGCTGATAGTGTGGTTGCGCTCTGACGACACAAGGAGCACAGTGTGGACATGCAACAGCAGTTTAATTAAAGCAGTGTAACTTTTGTCAACAAAACTCTGTAGTGTGTGTAGACAAGGCCTAGAACTCATAAAAGGGTGCACATGGAGATGTGTCATCTGGTCAAGATGACTCCAGAGCAGTAGAGGGCACAGAGGTAAACACAGGCTGACGTGGGTGTGAAGCAATGCACTGGGGGACAGCAGTGGGAGGACTACCAGAAGCGGTATAGAGGTAATCCAAACAAACCTTATACCGGTAGAACTAATTCCAGAGTACAGTAGCATCACCTCCAAAGAGGATTCATTGAAGTGGGATAAGACAGCAGATAAATAAATAAAGAACTTCTGCTTGTGAACTCAATACAATTAATGCCAAAATAGCTAAAGTCATAACGAGGCTTGACAGAATTCTATTTTAATTTTTCATCATTTCCACATTCTACCCACCAAGACAACAGAAGAGTTTCCACCTACACATTTTTGAGAGTCCATTAGTACAGCCATGTGGACACTCAGTACTTTGGGCATGTTCCTCCACAGGCCCACTGGAATTACGTTTACATTATGCTATCTTAAATCAATAGCATTTTATCATGTACAACTCAACTGAAAAATGCATTGAGCTGCAACTCCCCTTTCCCTAACATTGATCATCAATACAATCCGAACACAAACACACTGCCTTCATTTAACTGACATTCATTTTCCACCACTACACTCTGACAGCAAAGTAAACGCACAACACGTCCCTGACCACTGGGGGCACCTTGTAGCTGTTCATAATATACAGGAAATCCCTCTACCTCTCAGGCCTGGTCTACACTATGACTTTAATTCGGATTTAGCAGCGTTAAATCGAATTAACCCTGCACCCGTCCACACAACGGAGCCATTTA
>NW_020683360.1:0-1124 GCF_002925995.2 Terrapene triunguis
GTGTTCAGTGGGGGGGGTCTGGGAGTCTCTGTGTCTGGGGGGTGGGGGGGCCGGGCGGGGATCCCCGTGTTCGGGGGGGCCGGCAGTCCCCAGCCTGGTCGCCCCACGTGCCGCAGGGCCAGGCCGCGCGGCCCCGGCTGGCTTTGCCCTGTGCCCTTTGCTCTGCGTTTCACCAGGTACTTAGCAGCGGGCGAGGCTGGGGCTGGGGCTGCCCCCCCGGCCTGCGTCCGCGTGAGCGATGGCCGACAGCTGGGCTGGGCCCTGCGCAGGCCCGCGTGGGTAACCGGATCCCCCCCAGGGGCTCCCGGGCGCGGGGTCAGCCCAGCGGCGCAGAGCTCAGGGGTTAAGGATCGGCCACGGGGATGCGCTGCTAATTGCCAGGCCGCGCGGCATAAATCACAGAGCCGCAGGCAGCCCCCCCCCCCCACGGCTCGGCCAGGAATGGCCGGCGGCCCCACAGCCACACAGCGCAGAGATCCGCCCGGCTAGCAAACAGCATCGCAGGGGCTGCGGGTCGGGAGTGAGGGGCGCTGGCAGAGCTAGGGGCAGGGCTGGGCTAGGAGGGGGCTGCGGGTCAGGATTGAGGGGCACTGGGAGCTGGGGGGTAGGGCTGGGTTAGCGGGGGGCTGCGGGTCAGGAGGGGCGCCGGCAGAGTTGGGGGGCAGGGCTGGGCTAGTGGGGGGCTGCAGGTCAGGATTGAGGGGCAATGGGAGATGGGGGGCCGGGCTGGGTTAGCGGGGGGCTGCGGGTCGGGAGGGGCGCCGGCACGGGCGGGGGGCAGGCCGGGGTGGGTTAGTGGAGGGCAGCAGGTCAGGAGGGGCGCTGGCAGAGTTGGGGGGCAGGGCTGGGCTAGCAGGGGGCTGCGGGTCAGGATTGAGGGGGGGCCGGGCTGGGGGAAGCCCCGAGTTCTCTTCCATCCCATTATCAGATTTCCCTGACTCAGCTGAGGGTCTCGTCGGGGGGGCAGGGAAGTTACCTCCTGCTCTCGCAGGGAAACCCTGGACGTGGGCGCAGCCCAACCGGTTCCTGCGTCGGGGAGCCCAGTGCCACAGCTCCCGGGGGGGGGGGGGAGCTCCTCTGGGACAAGCCCACGGCTGAGGGGCCCCGAGCAGGGCAGGGCCACT
>NW_020683361.1:0-1205 GCF_002925995.2 Terrapene triunguis
TAGCTGGGTCTGGGGAACAGGAGAAATAACAAACCAGACGGTGAGTGAGTCCAGGTCTACACTACCGCGGTAGTTCGACGGCTGGCAATCGAACTTCCGGGTTCGATTTATCGCGTCTGGTCTGGACGCGATAATTCGAACCAGGAAGTGCTCGCCGTCGACTGCGGTACTCCACCTCAGCGAGAGGAGTACCGCGGAGTCGACGGGGGAGCCTGCCTGCCGCGTGTGGACCGCGGTAAATTCGAACTAAGGTATGTTGACTTCAGCTACGTTATTCACGTAGCTGAAGTTGCGTACCTTAGATCGAATTGGGGTGTTAGTGTAGACCAGGCCTGAGTGAGTGGGATGCAGTGACAGCACCACGGGGCAGTGGGGAGGAGGAAACAAGCCCCACTGCTGCCCAACATACACCAGAAGGGAAGGGATTTCCCCCACAGCCCTTGTCTGCCCTGGCTCTGAGCAGGGTCAGATGTCCCTGTGCCAGCGGCCGGTCCATACCACACTCACACCATGGCTGCACCGGTAGAGCTGTCTGGTCTATTAGACTGTAATACACTCTTGAGAGCAGGGCTGGTCCCTCACGATTGGTGTGGTCCAGGGCCCGGCAAACCAGGGTCCCCATCTCCCCAGTTGGGGCATTTAGATATTACTGTACAATGGGGCATATTTAGGAAAACAAGACAGTGTGGTATGAATGGCCACTGATTGCTGTGGGGAAAAGTGGCTCCATTGCCTGACCACACCTGTCCCAGGTGAGGGCTCTCTGGGGTCTCCCAATGAGCAGATGAGGCCCTGGCCCTGGCGATTTTACATGTCGGTGACCCACCCTCATTGGCTCCAGCCTTGGTGCAAATGTCAAGGATGAATTCTGAACAGGGTCACCCCGGCTCTGTGCCCCCTGGGATCTGTAACATTTAAACCTCTCTCAGGGTACGTCTGCACTGCAGGTGGGAGCGAGCTTTGCCATGGGTGTAGACAGACACATGTCAGTTCTGCTTGTGCTAGCACACCTCAACCCACCTGAACCCTCTGGGTATGTACTTGGGCTGCCACCCCGACTACACTGCTACTTTTATTGCACTAGCTTGAGCAGAGGTAGCCGATATCTGTCTGCCTGTGGTGGGAATCGCACCTCCCAGCTGCAGTGTAGATGTATCCTTAGGGTATGTCTACACTACAGGATTAATCCGAATTTAGATAATTCG
>NW_020683362.1:0-1087 GCF_002925995.2 Terrapene triunguis
CAGGGCTGCCTGTGTGTGTCTGTTTCACCTCTGTCCGGGGGGTGGGGGGGACTGGTCAGTTTCACACCTGGGCCTTGGGGTGGGATGGGGGAGGGGGGCTGGATGGACAGACGCTGGATCTGGACCCAGCACAGGGGGCTTGAGGGAAAATCTCTAGGCAGAGGGCAGGTGTTTGTCTGTGTGTGTGTGTGTGGGGGGGGGTTCGTTCTGCTGCAGGGAGTGAAGGGGGGGGAGGCGCCCAGGCCAGATCTCCGTTAGGCTCCTAGCCAGCAGCCCAGAAAACCCACCGTCCACCCCCTCCCCTTGTGCTGGTGGGGGGGTTAGAAACACCAGAGGTCACTCAGATATGGGGCGACCCCCCTCACTGGATCTCTCATGCCCTTGTCTCTGTGTATGTGTGTGTGTGGGGGGGGTTATATCTGTGCACTGAGAGAGAGGTTGTGGGTTGTGTGTGTGTGGGGGGGATTTGCTGCAGTGCCGGGCTGTGGGAACCGCGCGGACGTCTGGGGGGGGGGGGGGGGGGGGGCCCGCCGCCAGGCCGCTGGAGGGGTTAAATTTGCAGGACGGATGGACAGACGGACGCGTCTGTCTGGAGATCTGCTGGGGAGGGGGGTTCCCATCTTGGCCCCCTAAGTCGGGGGAGCTCTGTCTCTTTGCCCCCCATAAATTCCCCCCCCCTCCGCTCCCATGCAACACAGTTTGGGAATCCATGCCGGAGGAGTTGGGTTTGTGTAGGGCCTACGGAAATGTTTTTTGTTTACTCCGGGGGTGGAGCAGAAGGAGGTGGTGCAGGGGGGCAGGGCCGTGGGCCCAGAGCTGGGAAGACTTGAGCTGTAATCCCAGTTCTGCCCATGGGGCCGCGTCGCTCTCTGACTCGGTTTCCCCTTCTAGCAAACAGGGGCGGTAGCACCTGCCCTGGGGAGCGAGCGAGAGGGGGGATGGGCTGGGGTGAAGGGGGTGGGCTCAGGAATCTGCTGGTGACTCTGTGGTTGTCCCTGGGCGAGTCCCTGAATCGTTCTCTGCCTCGGTTTCCCCACCCACCCTCGGTCTAGTTAGATAGTGAGTTCTTCGAGGTGGAGGCCGCCCG
>NW_020683363.1:0-2028 GCF_002925995.2 Terrapene triunguis
GTTGGGATGGAGGAGGGAGGTTAGGGCACGGGGTGGATGGGGCTGAGGTCCGGGGAGCGGCATTGCGGAGAGGAAGGGCGGCGGAGTGTGCATTGGGGGTGTCTTTCAGAGAGCCCAAAGGCGCTGCAGCGCAGGGTGAGAGGTGTCGCTCTGGGAGCAACCAGAAGGGGAAGCTGGGGGAGCGGGAGCTGCAGGGCGAGAGAAGGGGGAGCGCGGGGCGTAGCTGCCGGGAGGGGGCGCACTGCGCTCAGGAAGCAGGGGCCGGGGCCCGCGGGTGAGGGGAGCGGTGTGTGTGCAGCTACCTGTCCCCTTGCTGCTGGCGCCACCGCGCTGAGCGGGGAGAGCCCTGGCCAGGCTGCCCCGTTAGGTGCTGCTGTGTCACTTCGGCCCTTAGCGCGTGTGGCTGGGGATGGCGGGCGCGACCCCCCCGCAGCGGGTGAGAAGGAAGGAAGGCTGGTCTCGTGGGGAGCTGCTCTGGAATCAGGTGGATGGGGCTGGTGCAGCAGGAATGACTGGGACACGAGAAAGCCTGGTGCTGGCAGCAGTGCCATAAACAAGTGAGCAGTGTCCTCCCCAAGACATTGCCCAGCCAGGCGTGACCGAGTATTTGTCAGGTTACCGGCTAACACCCCCCGCCAGCGCTCAGAGCAGAAAGCTGCGGCCGCTCCCTCCGATCCCGGGTAACTGGTTTGAAATCCCTGGTGGCAAAGCACAAAGCAATAATACGTCCCACACCCCCCGCAGGAGTTTTACCTCCGTTAACTTTGGCACATGTAAGAGCGAGCGGTGCCGCTCTTAAATTACACCGTGATTCACAGGTTGGCAGAGGCGCTCAGGGGAAGGTGCGGAGACACCGCTCTATCCCGCCACCCAGCCAGAGACATCACGGGATTAATGTCATGCACGAGGCCAATGCCTGAGGGAATTCTCCTCCCCCCTTTCCACCTCCCCCATCATTTCCGAGCCGAGTGTCCGCTGCTAAAATGAGGCTGGTTCCAGACCTGTGTAAACTATTAATTTTACCGATGTGCCTTTCACAGAGTAGCACAGATGGCCACATGGCTGTACTTTTCATTTTACAACCAAAGCACTCCCGGCTAGGCTAGGGGATAGCACAAGCATGGGTTGAAATGGAAATCACTCCCTTGCCTATTCATTCAGCCCCAGAGCTCGCACTTTTTAGCAATCTAAAGCCTGGTCCCGGCTCTCCACAATGCTTTTCCGCTCCAGCAATCTCTCTCCCTTGGCACTCTAGCCAATTCAGCACTTCCTTTGCTAGTAAGCGCTGCTCACCTCCAAAAGAGGCCTTGCTGACTTGGCCATGCGACTGAGCTACAGCCCGACTCCTAAAACGCTTGGCTGTTCGTTATACTGTTATTCTCAGTGCAACAGCATCATATTGCTTTAATTGCTTCGCACGCAAAGGTGGCAGCAGTTGCTTGGTTAAGTTACATCTGATTAATCGTATTTCGCTAAAAACAACAGTTCAGCCACATAACGATCTGATAAACAGTTAAACAGGGCTCAGTTAAACAAGCAACACCTGGAGATAACTATGGCATAAGAGCTCTGAACTCTGCATGGGGAAGGGGGAGTTGGGAAAGGAAGGACACTTCTGTCCTGTTACACTTGTAACTTGTCTGACATCAATGGGGTTGTACAAGTGAAGGTCGACATTTGGCATTACTGGTTTATTTAATGGTCATTTTTGTGTGTGATATAATAACTATATGTTCACTTTCTAAATAAAGCAGCCAAAAATGTAATCGTATTGATAGAAAAATCCCAATAGAAACGTTAATGAAAACATGATGGGGAATTCCAGTGATACAATCTGCAGCTTAACACAGCCCTTTCCAATCCAGGAATGAAGTGGAACCATTTATACTGACAAATAAAAATACACATTAGCTATGCCTTCAAACTCTTAATCGAAGGATGAGTATAAGAAGAGCTTTTGGTTCTACAGACAACCTTTATACATAAAATCTCTGAAAACAGACAATGTCTATGAAGAGACCGTTAAGG
>NW_020683364.1:0-4294 GCF_002925995.2 Terrapene triunguis
CCAGAACCCCACCCCCTACCTAAGCCTCCTTGTTCCTTGTCCCCTAACTGCCCCCTCCTGAGACCCCCCTACCCTAACTGCCCCCCTAGAATCCTACCCCCTACCTGTCCCCTGACTGCCCAAAACCTTACACACCCAACCCCCAGACAGCCCCCCCCCGAACTCCCAACCCATCCAACCCTGCTCCCTGTTTCTTGACTGCCCCCTCCAGAACCTCCCTGCCCCTTCTCCGACACCCTGGCCTCCTTACCATGCCGCTCAGAACAGCGTGTCGGGCTACACGCGCAGCCCGACATGCTGCCATGCTCCCCCATGGAGCACATAGCCCGGTTCCCGCCCTCGCAGAGTGCTGCTGGGCAGGGAGAAGAGCTCCAGACTGCCGGAGGCCCGAACGTCCGGCGATCTGCAAATGCAGGGAGGGAGGGAGGGTGATCTCAGCTGCAGGGGAGAGGAGGGGGAAGCGGAGGAGGGGCTCTCTCTGGCTGCCGGAGCCCAGTGCAAGTGGCACCATCCGGCCGGCTGCCCTGTCAGCCGTGCGTGCTCTGCATGGGGGGAAGTCCGGACATTTACAAATTCCCCCAGGATGCTATTTTTAACTCAGAAAAGCCGGACATGTCCGGGGGAATCCGGACGAATGGTAACCCTAAGAAAAAGGGCTCAAAACTCCTGACTCCAAGGCTCCTGCTCTAACTACTACTTGACATTCCCCAGAGAAGCAAACAGCAAAGAAAACTCTTCCAATATTTAGGGGCACTTGCCCTTTTGTTTGCCTCTAGCAAAACAAAACAAAAACAAAAACAAAACAGAATAATAGATTTTAAAACACTCAGAGGCATACTGTCCTTTTGATGTATGCATGTCCTGTTAGTTACACTTCAGAATCAAGAGAAATACCCCAACTATTTCCAGTGACTTAGTCCTTTAATCTGAAATTTTAAATCTCACACACACAAGAATATTTACAGCTGAGGGATCTACATGCAAAAAGTATCTACTGAGTATGTGCAGAAAATTACTTTAACGTTTAAGTAGATCCAAGTTCAAACCCAGTAGAGTCCAGGTCACACTGGTATCATGTCACTGCTCATGTTACACTCAAAGGGAAACCCAATATATAAAATTCGGCGATAAACTCAAGCTTTCCCACAGAGATATAGCAGAAATTCTTCCAGGTGCTGCCACACATCTCAGCTCACCAGCACTGACCAAATGGGATCCCAATCCCAATGTACATTTACAGGAGAACACATGTAAGTTTATACAAACAGACATTTATAGATGGAAAGTCACTTGGGAAACTATCATCCCAAATTCACCCCGATACAGACACACTCAAGACCTTCTTCTCCAGCCCCCAACCTTAATGGTAACAAGGATTGGATCACTCACTGCAGAACTTATCCTTCTTCTGGTCTCTTAGGGAGAAACATGTAACGTTGCATACCCTAATCCCCGATGGTCCCTGCCTCTCTGGATCAAGCCCTTTAGAAGGTGTCTGAGCCAGGGAGCTGAGCACAGGGGTGCTGGAACTAGGGGTGCTGAGGACGCAGTGGTTTCCATTATATACAGTGTTTACAGTTTTATTCAATGGCTTTTAGCACCCCTACTATAAACACTGTTCCAATGCCACTGACTGAGCAGGGAGTTGCTCACATTCTTGAAGGATTTTTATGTCTATCTGGCCAACCTATGCCCCTAGTAATCGATGAGGTCTACTGCAGGAAAGCAGAAGATGCAGCATATGTCCCTGTTAGGAGGAAACTTTCTTAGCAGTCCTGTGGCACCGGCATCTGGAAATACATGTGAAAGAAACCAACCAACCAAACCAATGGAGGGGTGGGGCGGGGGTTAGCTGAAGGAGCATGTTTTTACCTCTCTTCCTGATAGCAATGAGGAGCTGCGGGGGGGACCCAGCCACATTCACCTTCAACTCTACAATAATCATTTTTAATGGCCAAGTCTTATCCCCTCCTTCTCACCTGTGTGGCTCTGCTGCACGCACAGGGATAGAGGGAATAGGATTCGAGGAGGCTATTCAGGGGTCCCATCCTGCTGCATGCAGGGGAGAAGCCCCAGCAACAATAGAGCAGCCTCACGGCAGGGCTACTGCTCCAGGTCTGGATGGGAGGATTCCTTCCCTCACCTGTGAAATCCCTCTGTCAGACCCAGATAGTTAGGTCTGCCATGGAGGCTGGGAGAAGGGCAGCAGTTGGCCCCAGATGAACAGCCCTTCTGAAGCTATCAACTTGCTGATATCAAAAACTCAAAAATTCCTGTCCTGGTGCTTTCCAGGACAGGACATATCAACTCACCAGGGTATGTGCCTCTGATGCACTTGGGGGTCTATCTGCAGTGCTGAGAAACACTCAGGAAGCAGGCATGGGCGGACTTGTAGAGCACATGGGGGAGCCCTGATCCCAAGAAGCAGAGCAAGGGCAGCGGCAGAAGTGCTTCAAGCCCATGGGAAGCTCACTAAAGTGATAAACACGTTGGAATGCCATGATGATACGATTGCGATCATTAGGTGAGAGGATGAGAGAAAAGACAGTAGAAAGGGGGTGTAGGGACATGCGGAAGCGCAGAGTAGGGGAGAAATACTTTTCATAATATGCTAAAAATAAATGCCTCCAAATAACAAGGAGTTAACCATTTGAGAGTGTTCCTTGGTACCAAATTTCACAGAGAAGATGCCTCCTGCACTTAGCTATGGCAAGCATGTCAGATGCCCCAGGTTGGGAGGGACCTATGCAACTGGCCCCTGATCACAGAATCGCATCATGATCGGATAGGCTGTGACAGAGCTGCTCCTATGGCCAACACTAAACATGCTACAAGACTTTCCCTGTTTTTTACAACAAATAAGGAGACTCGCAGCCAAAAGGCAGCAATAGGATATTGTTGACATCGCAATGCAAACAGGCCAAGGGAAGAAAACACACAATAAATCAGGGGAGCAGGCCATGTGTTTGCCAATACCTCTGCTCAACAGTGTTCTTCTCGGAGCCAAAAGTTTTCTGCTGGACATCCATATTAGTCAGAATCCCAAAGTGTCCAGCATCAAGCCTAACAGAATTAATGCTCCAGAGATGAAAGCACAAATGACTGGCTTCATGTTGAAGTGACCAGTAATACTGCTATTCTCAGAGAGTGAAGGGGCTATGTTCTGTCTACATATATTCCCATGCAGTTGGAACTTTGCCGTTACCCTCACTCAAAGACAGGCTCCTACAGGGGCGTGGTACAAACATCACCACACCAAACCACAATATAAATCTGCCAAACTGGGAACCACAACATTTGGGTTTAGTGTGATAAACTCAATCAAGGCTGGTTCAAGTAAGTTCAAACCAAACCATTTATCAGCTGGCTTCTAGGGTCCCCATGCCGGGTGCACTTGGAGGGAGACTGGGGGCAACCAGAGAATGGGGAGAAGGTTTACCTGGAATTTTTAAACCTTAGGAAATATGTAGAGAAATTACTGCAAACCGATGTACTGATCCCAACTTATGGAAGGGTGGTGTTGCATTTGACCTAGGTATCATGAGTATATAGCACTTTTGCCTTGATGGTTATTGACATACCCTTTAAATGCAATATTTGCATGAGAGGCAGTATGACTTTATGAACTAAGCAGTCTGGTAGCCAGCAACTCCTAAGGATACATCCTGCCTCTGCTGGCCTTGCGCATGTCACTCATCTTTCCATGTCAATTGGCCCATCTGTAAAATGGGTGCAATAACCCATATTTACCTACTTCAAACAGATGTAATTATTACTTGTAGAGCACAGATACTGTAATGCACACTACACAATTGAAGTATTATTACTATTATATTATTGTCATTTTCATAAAGTGATGCGGAAAAACAATTCATAATAATACTCCTAAATTAGCACTTTCCTTACATTAATTCCAGTACATGCTTTAGATTTATAAAGTATGATGTTGGAAACTTTCAATATAAAACTCAGCAATGTATGAACCCTTACTCTATGGCAATGATCAAGAGCTTTTAAAGATAACCAAGTTGCATTAATGCTAAGAGAGTTTTCTTTTAACCCATCTAATTTAGCATATCAGGCTCTAGGTTGGATAATGCCAGTATATACACTCCCCATCTATTGTGAAGAATTAAAAACACAACACTTTAAAGACAGCGTCATCCTAGATTATCAGCACTGATTGAATTTAATTCATTTTGTGGTCTTAGCTCACCCCCGTGGGCTGGGCAAAATTTCAAAATATGATAAAATACTATGAAAAAGTTTGAAAAAAATTTGAAATTTCACTTTT
>NW_020683365.1:0-4244 GCF_002925995.2 Terrapene triunguis
AGAGAATTTATTTTTAGATATGTGAGCGTGAGGAGGACCTTCTTTGGAGCTCCAGCTGCGAGGAGCGGCACCCAGGAGCCGGCAAACAGGGCTGCTAACAGGGGAGTTTAAGTGGGAGTGAGTCTCATTGGAGGAGAAGGTACCTGTACTTGCGTCTGTCTTTGTAGTGCTTGTGTGTGTAGAGGCCTGTAGGGGCAGTGTGCTGGGAGGGCTGCTGAGCCCGGAGCCCTGATTAGGGGGCCTATAAAAGAGGCCTCCCAGCCGAGCAGCGGCACAGCTGCGAGGAGCGTCACCCAGGAGCCGGCAAACAGGGCTGCTAACAGGGGAGTTTAAGTGGGAGTTTACAGGGGGAGGTGGAAGGGGAGGTAGGAGGGCGCGGCGCACGGTGTTCGTTGTGTTCCCAGGAGCAGCAGGCAGAGACCACAGCAGCCCTGAGCCAAGCAGCAGGGGACACCATGCAGATGATTGCATGTGGCAGTTGTGGTATGTACATGGTCCTCGCTGGGGAGCCTGAACAAAGGTATGTTTGCATGAAATGCCGCCTAATAGACCTGCGAGAGGAAAAGATTAGAGGGCTCCAGATGCAGGTAGATACTCTGGTAGAGTTTAGAAGGGGATTCGAGCAGCTAATGGAGCAGAAGCAGGGTGTGGCAGAAGGGGAATGCTCAGGGGTGCAGGTGGAAGCACAGGCTATGGTCTGTGAGGGGGGAATGTCAGGGGCAGATCAAGATCAGTGGAAGCATGTGACCGTGAGGAGCAGGTCAAGGAAAAGGAGGGCTAGTGAGGGGGAAATAGAACTCAGGAACAGGTTTGAGTGTTTGGATAACGAGGAGGGGAGGCAGCAGGTGGTAACTGATGGTGGGAGGCAGAGGAAGAAGAGAAGAACGGCTAGTCCGATAGAGAGAGGGCAGGAGTTGATGGAGACAGCACCAATACCGGGCCCCAGTAGGATAGAGGATGGCACTAGGGGGACTATAAGGGAAAATAGAGAGACACAGGAGTTACGACTACGGGGAACAGGGGATAGATTTGTTGAGAGCACTGTCACCAGGCAAAGGCAGGTTTATGTGATTGGAGACTCCTTGCTGAGGAGGTTGGACAGGCCTGTGACCAGAGCGGACCCTGAAAACAGAAGGGTGTGCTGTCTGCCGGGCGCTAAGATAAGGGATGTGGACCTGCGGTTGAAAAGGATCCTAAAAGGAGCGGGTAAGAACCCCTTGATCATCCTTCACGTAGGAACGAACGACACGGCTAGGTTCTCGCTAGAGAGAATTAAGGGAGATTATGCCAGGCTGGGGAAGACGCTTAAGGAAGTTGAGGCTCAGATTATCTTCAGTGGGATTCTGCCTGTTCCTAGAGAAGGACAGCAAAGGGCTGACAGAATTGTGAGGATAAATAGCTGGCTAAGGGAGTGGTGCTATAAGGAGGGCTTTGGGATGTATGGCCACTGGGAGGCTTTCGGGGACAGACAGCTCGCGGGATGGACTCCACCTGAGTAGGGAAGGAAAGAGACTTCTGGGAGGGAGGCTGGTTCATCTCATCAAAAGGGCTTTAAACTAGGAACTTGGGGGAGATGGTTGGGAGATGCTCAGTTAATCTCCACGCCAGATTCCAACACTGAAAAGGAATGTGAGGAGATAAGCACAGACATAGGTAGGTGTAGGGAATTGGACATAAGAAAGAGGGGGTGGATGGACAGCATGGGGACCGTACCAAATTGCATAACTAATGGGAGAAAGGATAGACAGCATACGGTAAGATGTTTATACACCAATGCGAGAAGCCTAGGTAACAAAATGGAGGAATTGGAGCTCCTGGTCCAAGAAATGAAACCTGATATCGTAGGAATAACCGAAACATGGTGGAACGGTAGTCATGACTGGAGTACAGGTATGGAAGGGTATGTGCTGTTTAGGAATGACCGGAAAAAAGGTAAAGGTGGGGGGAGTGGCGTTATATGTCAATAATGAGCTAAAATGTAAAGAAATAATAAGTGATGGAATGGATAAGACGGACACTGTATGGGCAATAATTACACTGCGTAAAAGAACTACTAGAGCCTCCCCCGAGATAGTGCTTGGGGTGTGCTATAGACCGCCGGGATCTAGCCTGGAGGCGGACAGAGAACTACTTAATGTTTTTAGGGAAGTAAAAACTGATAAGAACTGTGTCATCATGGGGGACTTTAACTTCCCAGATATAGATTGGGAAACAAATGCTAGTAACAATAATAGGGCTCAGATGTTCCTAGACGTGCTAGCAGATGAATTCCTTCATCAAGTAGTAACTGAACCGACGAGGGGGGATGCCATTTTAGATTTAGTACTGGTGAGTAGTGAGGACCTCGTTGAGGAAATGGTTGTAGGGGACAACCTTGGCTCGAGTGACCATGAGCTAATTCGGTTTAAACTAAATGGAAGGATTAACAGAAATAATACTGTGACTAAGGTTTACGATTTTAAAAAGGCCAACTTTAATAAATTAAGGCAACTACTTAGGGAAGTGGATTGGGCTAACATACTTAGGGATCTAAAGGCAGATGACGCCTGGGATTATTTCAAGTTGAAGTTGCACAAGCTGTCCGAGGCCTGTATCCCGAGAAAGGGAAAACAGTTAGTGGGCAGGAGATTTAGACCTAGATGGATGAGCGGGCGTCTCAAAGGGGCGATTAAGAAAAAACAGAAAGCGTACAGAGAATGGAAGAAGGGAGGGATCAGCAAGGAAACCTACCTTATTGAGGTTAGAGCATGTAGGGATGCGGTGAGAAAGGCCAAAAGCAGTGTAGAGTTGGACCTCGCGAGGGGAATTAAATCCAATAGTAAGAGGTTTTATAGCCATATAAATAGGAAGAAAACAAAGAAAGAGGAAGTGGGACCGCTGAAGAATGTAGATGGAGTGGAAATTAAGAATAATCTAGGCATGGCACAATATCTAAATGAATATTTTGCATCAGTCTTTAATAAGGCTAATGAAGGGTTTAGGAATAGAGGGAGTAGGACAGAGGGGAATACAGGAGGGGGGATTGACATTACAGTATCAGAGGTGGAAGTCAAACTTGACCAGCTAAACGGGACTAAATCGGGCGGACCGGATGATCTTCATCCTAGAATATTGAAGGAACTGGCGCGAGAAATTGCAAGCCCCTTGGCGATAATTTTTAATGAATCTGTAAACTGGGGGGTGGTACCGTTGGACTGGAGAATAGCTAATGTGGTTCCTATTTTCAAGAAGGGGAAAAAAAGTGACCCGGGTAACTACAGGCCTGTTAGTTTAACTTCTGTAGTATGCAAGGTCTTGGAAAAATTTTTGAAGGAGAAAGTAGTTAAGGACCTTGAGGTGAATGGCAATTGGGACAAATTACAACATGGGTTTACAAAAGGCAGGTCGTGCCAAACCAACCTGATCTCCTTCTTTGAGAAAGTAACAGACCTTCTAGATAAAGGAAATGCGGTGGATCTAATATACCTCGATTTTAGTAAAGCGTTTGATACGGTACCGCATGAAGAATTATTGGTTAAATTGGAAAAGATGGGGATCGATAGGAAAATCCAGAGGTGGATAAGGAACTGGTTAAAGGGGAGACTGCAGCGGGTAGTACTGAAAGGTGAACTGTCAGATTGGAGGGAGGTCACCAGTGGGATTCCTCAAGGTTCAGTTTTGGGTCCGATTTTATTTAATCTATTCATTACTGACCTCGGAACCGAATGTAAAAGTGGGCTGATAAAGTTTGCGGATGACACAAAGTTGGGAGGTATTGCCAACTCGGAGAAGGATCGGGATATTCTGCAGGGAGACTTGGATGACCTTGTAAATTGGAGTAATAATAATAGGATGAGATTTAATAGTGAGAAGTGTAAGGTGATGCATTTAGGGATGACTAACAAGAATTTCAGTTATAAGCTAGGGACGCATAGGTTAGAAGTGACGGAGGAGGAGAAGGACCTCGGAGTCCTGGTTGATCGCAGGATGACTATGAGTAGGCAATGCGATGTGGCTGTGAAAAAAGCTAATGCGATCTTGGGATGCATAAGGTGAGGTACTTCTAGTAGGGACAGGGAGGTGCTGCTTCCGTTATACAAGGCGCTGGTGAGACCTCACTTGGAGTACTGTGTGCAGTTCTGGTCTCCTATGTTTAAAAAGGATGAACTCAAACTGGAACGGGTACAGAGAAGGGCCACTAGGATGATCCGAGGAATAGAAAACCTTTCCTATGAAAGGAGACTCGAGGAGCTTGGTTTGTTTAG
>NW_020683366.1:0-2407 GCF_002925995.2 Terrapene triunguis
GGCCCTGCTTAGGGACACCCAGAACATGGGGTTGCATCTTTGACCATCTTGACTAATAGCCATTGGTGGACCTACCCTACATGAATGTATCTAATTCTTTTTTGAACCCCATTGTAATTTTGGCCTTCACAACATCCCCTGGCAATGCATTCCACAAGTTGACTCTGTGTTGTTGGAAGGAGTACTTCCTTATATTTGTTTTAAACCTTCTGACTATTAGTTTCATTGGGTGACCTCTGGTTCTTGTGTTACATGAAGGGATATATCCTCCATATCATTCATGATTTTTATAGACCTCTCTCATATTCCCTCTTAGTCATTTCTTTTCTAACCTGAATAGTCTGTCTTTTTAATCTCTCCTTGTATGGAAGCTGTTCCATACCCCTAATAATTTTTGTTTCCCTTCTCTATATTTTCACAATTCTAATATATATATATTTTAGATGTGGCAACCAGAACTGCATACAGTATTCAAGGTGTGGGCATACCGTGGATTTATATAATGGCATTATGATATTTTCTGTCTTATTATCTAGCCCTTTCCTAATGGTTCCTAACTTTCTGCTAGCTTTTTTGACTGCCACTGCACACCTGGCAGATGTTCTAAGAGAAGTATCCACAATACAGTAGTCTCATTGTGTGGGAAACAGATTTTATGATTTCAAAAAATTCCTATTTTACATCAGGATGATATGTTTCAAGGTGTTTGGGGTTTTTTTTTACAAAAGAAGTGAGAGAAACTTCATCCCCGCCCCCCAAATAGCCCAGTGGACAGGGTATCCTCTAGGGATGTGGGAGACAAGTTGTTGTTCTGCCTTATTCAGAGCAGGGACATGAACCTAGATCTCCCACTTACCTAGGGTAAGTACCCCAATGACTTAGCTATTCTTTCACACTCTCTCTGATGTTTTGGCCAGAGATTCCATTCTGTGCCTGAGAAATCTTCCCAATGAAAGTTCCCAGTAAAAATGTTGATGTTGACAGTACAGTATTTTTCCAATTAAAACCTATTTTGTCAAAAAATTCCTGACCAGCTCTACTTCCATCCAAAGCAACCAAACCTTTAATTTCCCTGTGTCTTAGTTTCCCACCTTTAGAACAATGGCACTAATAATTCTCTATCTGTGAAGATAAATTCACTAATATTTATTAGATATGCTGATATATTACAATGATTGGGCCTATGAAAGGAGACAGACAGGCTAACGTGGGAGTTTCATGAGAATATTTGAGTGCAGAGTTTGGCTCAAAGTCATTCATTGTTTTAGTCAACAGCCAGCAAAACAATACTCTAATTAAAATGGGACTATAGAAAAACCTGTTATAGATTTATTTATTTTTATTATTGGACTAATTAACAAAAATAGACATGGTTCCAGATATAAGCTTCTGGCTATAACATCAACATATAATGGAGTCCAGCATGTTCCATATCTCATTCTTTTTCTGTCCCAAAAGAGAACTTCTGACGCATGGTGAAGTCTACGTGTTCCAAATCTCAGCCCCTACTAAGTTGCATGAACCTGGAGTTTGGAATACACCAGACACTGTTCTGATACATACCAACATTCACAGATTGTGATATCTGGAAGTTTGCATATTTTTTATTAGCTCAATTTAAAATTCTTTTATAATTTGAGAAGAGAAAGGAAGGAGAGCTTTTCGGTCTGTTTGGTTCTGACGGGGTTTAAAATGCTGGCACTCTGCCTCTGGCAGTTCTCTGGGATCTACTATTCCAGTGGCATATGATGGAACAATATTAATAGTACTAGCAACTGCTACAAAAGAATACAGTTTTGTTCTGTACAGCATCTTTCATAAAACTATATCCCAAGTTGTTTTACAAAATTAAACATCACATGGGGAACAATTTCCCTAATATAGTTGCTACTCTTAAAAATGAGAGACCCAAGCACAAACCCTGGACACAAATAATTTCAGGCTTTAGTTGAGATTCATAGTCTAAATTTAGGGGCTCCATTGTAGAACTCAGAACTGGCTCCTATCTCTAATATTAAGCTAAACAAAAGCCCTAGATAGAAACAACCCTGAATTTTGTGGGATTAAAAATCCCACAAACCACATTGTGAATCAATGGGACTAAGGCTCCTAAATGCAGGGCCGGTGCTACCATTAAGGCAAACTAGGTGGTTGCCTAGGGCGCTAAGATTTGGGGGCACCAAAAAGCGGTGCCCCCAATTTTTTTTACAGCGTTCCTACGCCCCGTCCCCGAGCGCGCGGTCACCGCTCCACTTCTCCCACCTCCCAGGCTTGCAGCGCCAATCAGCTGTTTGGCGCTGCAAGCCTGGGAGGGGAGGAGAATTAGAGCGGGGGCGGCGTGCTCGGGGAGGAGGCGGAGCAGAGGTGAGCTGGGGTGGGGAGCTGCCGCACGGCTCCCCGGGCCAGG
>NW_020683367.1:0-1943 GCF_002925995.2 Terrapene triunguis
CACAGTAGTGTCCAGGAAATGGACCGCTTGTGTGGATTGATCTAGGCTGAGGTTGATGGTGGGATGGAAATTATTGAAATCATGGTGGAATTCCTCAAGGGCTTCTTTTCCATGGGTCCAGATGATGAAGATGTCATCAATGTAGCGCAAGTAGAGTAGGGGCGTTAGGGGACGAGAGCTAAGGAAGCGTTGTTCTAAGTCAGCCATAAAAATGTTGGCATACTGTGGGGCCATGCGGGTACCCATAGCAGTGCCGCTGACTTGAAGGTATATATTGTCCCCAAATGTGAAATAGTTGTGGGTGAGGACAAAGTCACAGAGTTCAGCCACCAGGTTAGCTGTGACATTATCGGGGATACTGTTCCTGATAGCTTGTAGTCCATCTTTGTGTGGAATATTGGTGTAGAGGGCTTCTACGTCCATAGTGGCCAGGATGGTGTTTTCTGGAAGATCACCGATGGATTGTAGTTTCCTCAGGAAGTCAGTAGTATCTCGAAGATAGCTAGGAGTGCTGGTAGCGTAGGGTCTGAGGAGAGAGTCCACATAACCAGACAAGCCTGATGTTAGGGTGCCAATGCCTGAGATGATGGGACGTCCAGGATTTCCAGGTTTATGGATCTTGGGTAGCAAATAGAATGTCCCTGGTCGGGGTTCTAGGCATGTGTCTGTACAGATTTGTTCCTGTGCTTTGTCAGGGAGTTTTTTTAGCAGATGGTGTAGTTTCTTTAGGTAATCCTCAGTGGGATCAGAGGATAATGGCCTGTAGAATGTGGTGTTAGAGAGCTGTCTAGCAGCCTCTTGGTCATATTCCAATTTATTCATGATGACGACAGCACCTCCTTTGTCAACCTTTTTGATAATGATGTCAGGGTTGTTTCTGAGGCTGTAGATGGCGTTGTGTTCGGCATGGCTGAGGTTATGGGGCAAGTTATGTTGCTTTTCCACAATTTCAGCCTTTGCACGTTGACGGAAGCAATCTATGTAGAAATCCAGTCTGTTGTTTCGACCATCCGGAGGAGTCCACGCAGAATCCTTTTGTTTGTAGTGCTGGTAGGGGGGATTCTGTGGGTTAGTATGCTGTTCAGAGGTATGTTGGAAATATTCTTTGAGTCGGAGACGTCGAAAGTAGGATTCTAGGTCACCGCAGAACTGTATCATGTTCGTGGGTCTGGAGGGACAAAAGGAGAGGCCCCGAGATAGGACAGACTCTTCTGCTGGACTAAGAGTATAGCTGGAAAGATTAACAATATTGCTGGGTGGGTTAAGGGAACTACTGTTGTGGCTCCTTGTGGCATGTAGCAGTTTAGATAGTTTAGTGTCCTTTTTCCTTTGTAGAGAGGCAAAGTTTGTCTTGTAAATGGCTTGTCTAGTTTTTGTAAAGTCTATCCATGAGGAAGTTTGTGTGGAAGGTTGGTTTCTTATGAGAGTATCCAGTTTTGAGAGCTCATTCTTAATCTTTCCCTGTTTGTTGTATAGGATGCTGATCAGGTGGTTTCGCAGTTTCTTTGAGAGTGTGTGACACAGTCTCTCAGCATAGTCTGTGTGATACGTAGATTGTAATGGATTTTTTACCTTTAGTCCTTTTGGTATGATGTCCATCTGCTTGCATTTGGAAAGGAAGATGATGTCTGTCTGTATCTGTACGAGTTTTTTCATGAAGTTGATGGATTTCCACTCCATACGGCTAAATGCAGTGCCTTGCATAATGACAGGTTTCAGAGTAGCAGCCGTGTTAGTCTGTATCCGCAAAAAGAACAGGAGTACTTGTGGCACCTTAGAGACTAACAAATTTATTAGAGCATAAGCTTTCGTGGGCTACAACCCACTTCTTCGGATGCATATAGAGTGAAACATTGAGGAGATATATATACACACATACAGAGAGCATGAACAGGTGGGAGTTGTCTTACCAACTCTGAGAGGCCAATTAAGTAAGAGAAAAA
>NW_020683368.1:0-1264 GCF_002925995.2 Terrapene triunguis
ACTTCTGTTGATAACAAATGCAGCTAAAGGTGCAAATTCATGAATTCTAAAGGCCAAATATTTGGTTTTCGCTGGTACCCTGATGAGACTCAGGGACAAGTCATTTCTAGCAAGAATGATTGAACACACTCAGGGAAAAGGATGTCCTACATCAGTCAAGTAAATCCCCTCCTTACTCCTTTCAATTCAGATGGAGGGCAAGTTGCTTTTTCCTGCCCATTTTCTCTGTTTCCTGTTCTTCTCTATTTAGTTCGTTTCCTTTTCCTTTCCTTCACAGCAAAAAATAACCTTAGAACAGGAGACCTCCCATTTTTCAAAATAAGGGTTACATCTTAACAAAGAATCTCACAAACATCTTCCTTCCCAGTCATGATTGTGCCGCACCCCCCACAGCACCACTCCCCCACCTGTTTGTGCTAACTAGTTCTACTTAGGTAGAAATTTAGCATTAGGAAAGTATTTACTGTAATTTTAGCTGCCTTGATGAATTTTAGTAAGTGGAAAGATGAGTCACCACCTTTTGACCAACAAACTCTCAGTGGATCAACAACAAACACACCCCAGACAAGTTTGGGAACTTTGTTCCAAGAATATACAATCCATAAACTTGACAGGTTGCACTCATAGTCATCCTGTGGATGGTGAACTCGACTGAAGCCATAAATCTCAGTTCTGGTCCTGGCTATGTCACTAACATTGTGGTCTTCAATAAGTCACTTGAACTCTGACTCAGTTTCCTCCCCCATAAACTGACAATAACCATTCGCTCCGTTTGTAAGGAACTTTGAGATCCTCAGGTAAAAAGACACTCTGTAAGTGCTATATATTGTTCTGACGTCACATTGGTGAGACTCAAAAGTAAATCCATCAGAATCAATGGAGCAGACTGAGGCACTAGACCCTAGAGCGCAATTTGGAGATTTGTCAAAGGTACAAATTGTTCCTTTAATATTATAAATTTTAATATAAGAAAAAAAAAACCTACTGTTGTCTGGCTTTTCTATAAAAACTTCACTTCTCAAAAAATCTATTTAATCTCCCAAAATTAACAGTATGGAAGATTAAGAAATATTTGTTCTGTTCAGTGTGACAAACTGCTGAAAAAGTAAACACTGAATTGACCTTAATTTTTGTTTTTGATGCTATAAAAACACACATTTATTTTACCAAAGAAGTCAGTCTTAGCAAGATGCCTACCTAACAGGTTGTACAGCAAAATAAAGAGGGCAGAGAGAGAGAGAGAGTAATAAAGGCACCCTCCCCA
>NW_020683369.1:0-2145 GCF_002925995.2 Terrapene triunguis
TCAGCAAACATGTCTTCCCGTGTCCTCTTCTTCCTCCTCCTAATGTGCACTAGCCTCTGGGCAGATGTGGCTGTGGGAATTGGAAAAAGGGAGTGAATTCCTGAGACAGATCAATGTATCTGTGAACAGAGAACATAGTCTTGCTCTGTGAACAAGACCATGCAGAGCACCTATCACACGCGCACTGAGGACAAGGTCGAATTTTCGGCCCTCGCCTACAGTGCCTGCGGTCTTGCTGTGGCGAGCTGAGGAGCAGGGCAGGACACCGGACTTTGTCTAGCTGGCAAACATGGTAAGACGTAGACTTGTGGCCGCTTAAAACTTTAAGAGTGGCACTGGCCTCCTTTCACATAGAAAGCAATGCGAGTCTCTGCTGGCAGCAATCCTGCAAGCATGAACTCTGGCCCTGTCCCATCCCCTCGCGGCTGTAAACCGCGTGGCTGTAAACCGGCGGTTGCAGTTCTGTAAAGGGACGGGCAAGCAGTCCCAATACTAACTTTCCCCTACCTAATTCACAGCAGGGAGTCATGCCAGACATCACCCTCCTGAAGGTCTCCGAGAGCCAGAAGGAGAAGATGCTCCGGGACAGCCTGCAGAAACCGGGGCCATTTGCTGCACTGCTGTGCAAGGCCATGATCCCGGAGTACCTGCTGGCATTGTGGCAGGGAAACGTGTCCTACCACGGGGGGCCTAATAAGCTCTCCCTGCCCAGGAACCTGCTGATGAGGCTGGAAAAACACCTGCAGGAGGTGTATGAGGAGTTCTCCCCGGAGGATGTCGCCTCGATCCCCGGTTACATTGACCAGTTCTTGGCTTAGGTGCCCTTGGAGGGACAAATGACTGCAGGCTTTTGGGCACTATAATCATGAAGCGGACATTGTGAGATTTTTTGAAAATGGTTCGGACTATATATTGAGGCGCCCAAAGACAGAGTAATCATGATACACTTTGCACTGATTCCCCTTTTGTTTGACTTTCCTGTTTACATGTTTTGAAGCACTTTACCCACTGTTAATATTTTCAATCTTCCTGTTTTGTTGCAAATAAATGTTTACATGTTTTAAAGCACTTTAGCTACTGTTAATATTTTAAATATGCCAGTTATGTTGTAAATAAATGTTTGGATATTTAAAACACTTACTGCTTGATCCTTCCCCTGAATCTGTGTCTGGGGTAACGGCTGGGGAGGGTTGGTAGGGGATCTCTGTCAGGGTGATGAAGAGCTCCTGGCTGTCGGGCAAATCAGCGTTGTAAGCGCTGTCTACTGCTTCGTCCTCCTCATCTCCTTCCTCCTCTTCCCCGTCCGCTGAGGAACCGGCCGCGGACAATATCCCATCCTCAGAGTCCACGGTCAGGGGTGGGGTAGTGGTGGCGGCCGCACCTAGGATGGAATGCAGTGCCTCGTAGAAACGGGATGTGTGGGGCTGGGATCCGGAGCGTCCGTTTGCCTCTTTGGTCTTCTGGTAGCCTTGTCTCAGCTCCTTGATTTTCACGCAGCACTGCGTTGCATCCCAGCTGTAGCCTCTCTCTTCCATGGCTTTAGAGATCTTCTCATAGGTCTTTGCATTCCGTCTTTTGGAGCGCAGCTCGGAAAGCACGGACTCATCTCCCCACACAGCGATGAGATCCAAGACTTCCCGATCCGTCCATGCTGGGGCCCTCTTTCTATTCTGGGATTGCACGGCCATCTCTGCTGGAGAGCTCTGCATCGTTGCCACTGCTGCCACTGCTGCTGAGCTCGCCACGGTGTCCAAACAGAAACTGCGCTTCAAACTGCCCAGACAGGAAAAGGAATTCAAATTTTCCCGGGGTGTGGCTGGTCAGAGCATCCGAGCTCGGACTGCTGTCCAGAGCGTCAACAGAGTGGTGCACTGTGGGATAGCTCCCGGAGCTATTAGCGTCGATTTCCATCCACACCTAGCCTAATTCGATATGGCCATTTCGAATTTAGCGCTACTCCTCTCGTTGGGGAGGATTACAGAAATCGATTTAAAGAGAGCTCTATGTCGAACTAAATGGCTTCCTGGTGTGGACGGGTGCAGGGTTAATTCGATATAACGGCGCTAAATTCGACATAAAAGCCTAGTGTAGACCAGGCCAAAGTGGTGCAAGGAGACAGGCAAGTCTCAAATCAAGCACACCAGC
>NW_020683370.1:0-2607 GCF_002925995.2 Terrapene triunguis
AGCACTCCTGAATTTTGAGGTGTTCAAATCTGGAAGGCAGGTGCTGGCGGGGGGGAGGGTGTGGCTCCGCGGGGGAGCGCGGCAGCATGTATGCAGCAGTGTGTCTGGCGCTGCGCGGAGCCAGACACGCTGGTCTGAGTGGCACGGTAAAGGGGCTGGGGGGTTAGATGGGGCGGAGGTTCGGGGGGGCAGTCAGGGGCAGGGAGAGGGGGGGTTAGATGGGTCAGGGGGTTTGGGGGGGCAGTCAGGGGACAGGCAGTGGTTGGATAGGCATGGGAGTCCCGGGGGTTTGTCAGGGGACAGGTAGGGGGTGGGGTCCTAGGGCGGAAGTTGGGGGGGTCTCAGGAGGGGGCAGTTGGGGACAAGGAGAAGGGAGGCTTAGATAGAGGGTGGGGTCCCAAGGGGCAGTTAGGGGCAGGGGTCCGGGGAGGGGGCAATCGGGACAAGGAGCAGTGGCGCTTAGATAGGGGGTGGAATCCTGGGGGGCAGTTAGGGGCAGGGGTGATCAGGGGACAGAGAGCAGAGGGGGTTGGATGGGTTGGGGTTTCTGTGGGGGGCAGTCGGAGGGAGTGGATGGTGGCAGGGTGGGGCTACCCTCCCTCCCTGTGGAGTGGCCTATTTTTTGAATGTTAAAATATAGTATCCCTACTCACAGCGCAGCTCTCCATTCACAGCCGGCTGCAGCATGAGGTCTCAGCTACCTCACTCCCTCCCCCTCTTTCCTGTTGGTAGTGGCCAAGGGAATGCTGGGAAATGTAGTTCTTTCCCTGCTCCAGGGCTGGCTCTATAGGCAGGGAGCTAACCACGGAACTACAGCTCCCAGGGCCCCCTGTTGGTTCTCAGCTCCCATGCTGGATCCCTGCCGCCCCTGCAAATGGGCTGCCCCAAGCATGTGCTTGCTTTGGTGGTGCCTAGAGCCACCCCTGCCTAGACATTAGGCCTCTAATAAGCAAGGTCAGGCCCTTTTCTCAGCAGGTGTTGCTGAACCTATTAGACTTAAACCGGGTTAAAAAAACTGGTACTTACAACACTGCCTCAGTCAGCAAGAGCCCTTTATTGCACCTTAATTGATTTTAGAGTCTCTGCAGAATTTGAAGTGGCCCAACTACTTGTGACGGGTTGGATCACAGAAACCCCCTTGGGAGCTGCCACCCAATGTACCAAGACTACCCCTGCTTCTGTTTTCCCTGCCAGCTCAGGACTCCAGCACCCTGTCTTGCTGAGCGAGACACTCCAGTCTGGCTCCAACACAGACCCAGGGTCTGAATCACTTGTCCCAAGGCTGCAAGTTTACCTAAAAACAGCTCACAGGAGTGTGCTTGTCTTTAGCACTCAGATGCCCAACTCCCAATGGGGTCTAAACCCAGATAAATCCGTTTTACCCTGTATAAAGCTTATGCAGGGCAAACTCATAAATTGTTCGCCCTCTATAACACTGATAGAGAGATATGCACAATTGTTTGCTCCCCCAGGTATTAATACATACTCTGAGTAAATTACTAAATAAAAAGTGATTTTATTAAACACAGACAGTAGGATTTAAGTGGTTCCAAGTAGTAACAGACAGAAAAAAGTAAGTCACCAAGCAAAATAAAATAAAATGCGCAAATCTATGTCTAATCAAACTGAATACAGATAATCTCACCCTCAGAGATGCTTCAGTAAGTTTTTTCTCAGACTGGACACCTTCCAGGCCTGGGCACAATTCTTTCCCCTGGTACAGCTCTTGTTCCAGCTTAGGTGATCGCTAGGGGATTCTTTATGATGGCTTCTCTCTCTCTCTCTTCTGTTCTACCCCTTTATATATCTTTTGCATAAGGCGGGAACCCTTTGTCCCTCTGGGTTTCCACCCCCCCTCACTGGAAAAGCACCAGGTTAAAGATGGATTCCAGTTCAGGTGACATGATCACATGTCACTGCAAGACTTCATTACTCACTTGCCAGCACACACATATACAGGGGGACTCACAGGTAAACAGCCATCTGCAGACAATGGGAGTCATCAAGATTCCAAACCATCATTAATAGCCCACACTTTACATAATTACAATAGGCCCTCAGAGTTACATTTTATATTTCTAGTTTTAGATACAAGAGTGGTACATTTATACAAATCAGATGATCATACTCAGTAGATTATAAGCTTTGTAATGATACCTTACAAGAGACCTTTTGCATGAAGCATATCCCAGTTACGTTACATTCACTTATTACCGTATTTTCTCTAAAACTATCCCAGTTACATTATATTGACTTATTATCAAGTTTTTATAAAACCATATAGACTGCACAACGTCACACTACTACCAAAGTTTTGGCTACCAAATATGAATGACTTTTACTTGATTCCTCCTTACAATATTCATTTTCTTCCCTGGGAAGTTTCTGCAAGTGGCTTAAGGAGTAGCAACGGAAATGTCTGTTTCCTGGGGGTGTTAAGTTAGGAGGAAGCAGCTGGGTGGGATAGGTGGAAAAAAGCAGATGAAGTGATTTTCTTAGACTGTAGAGCAAGATTCTCAGCTGGTATATATCAGATGATTTACACTACTGAGAATCTGGCCCCCTGTATTTAAAAATAGGAGAGTTTAGGAAGAGAAGGTCTCTGAG
>NW_020683371.1:0-2259 GCF_002925995.2 Terrapene triunguis
GGGGGGGGGGGGGGGGCAGAGGAGCCACACTGGGGCAGGGAGGAGAAGCCCTGGACCCTGGCAGAAGATGTGGGGTTGAAGTCCCCATCTCGGGAGCCCCAGCCACCCTAGTGGCAAAAGTTGCAGGGCTGAAGCCCTGACCCCACTCTGTGTGGAGCTGGCCTCAGTCCCTCTGTCTCCCATCCTACCTGTGGAACTGGGGCTGCATGCTTCTGCGGGGCAGTGTTTGGCTCCGCGGGGAGGCTAGGACCCTCATCTCATGGTAAGGGGTCCAGGGCTAAGGGGGTTGGATAAGGGGTGGGGGCAGTCAGGGGACAGGGAGCAGGATGGGTTGGATAGGGGGTGGGATCCTGGGGGGGTGGTTAGGGGCAGGGGGTCTCTGGAGGGGGCAGTCAGGGAGCAGGGGGGGTTGGTTGGGGCATGGGGGTCCCACGGTCTGTCAGGGGGCAGGGGGTGGATAGGGGTCAGGGCAGTCAGGGGACAGGGAGTAAGGAAGGTCCTGGGGGGCAATTGGGGGGGTGTCTTTGGAGGCGGTGGTCAGGGGACAAGGAGCTGGGGGGGTTGGAGGAGTCAGGAGTTCTGGGGGGCTGTCAGGAGGCAGGGGTTGGAGAGGGGTTAGGGGAGGCAGGGAGCAGAGGTGGTTGTATGGGTCAGGAGGTCTGGGGTGGGGTCTGTCAGGGGGTGGGGAGCGGTTGGATAGGCGTGGCAGTCCTGGGGGTCTGTCTAGGGACAGGGATGTGGATAAGGGTCGGGGCAGTCAGGGGACAGGTAGGGGGTAGGGTCCTAGGGGGGCAGTCAGGAGACAAGGAGCAGGGAGGCTTAGATAGGGGGATGGGTTCTGGGGGGCAGTTAAGGGCAGGGGTCCCAGGAGGTGGTAGTCAGGGGACAAGGAGCGGGGGGGTTGGGGGTTCTGAGGGGGACAGTCAGGGGGCGGGAAGTAGGAGGGAGTGGATGAGGGCAGGTTGGGGGTGGGGCTAGGGCAGGGTGGGGCTCCCTGGGTGCACACCCTAATGAAATGGGCTGCGCACGCGTATGGATGTCAAGGTTGAGGATGTAGTATTGTTTACAAGATTTGGGCAGGAACAGGTCACTAGAAACCTTAAGAAGAGTAGTTCCAATAGAGTGAAGAGGAATTAGAGAAAGGGAACTTAAAGCAGCAGTTGTGTATGGTGAGCTTGATGAGTTTACAGCTGAAAAGAGTTGAAAATTGGAAAGGGAGGAGACAGGACTGACCATTTATGAGAAATCAGGGATACTGATGGATTGAAGTTTGGAGAAGGTCTATATGGCAAGACTAGAGAGCAAGAGGGTGAGTGATGTTAAATTAGATGAGGTCAAAGAATGGGAACTTAATGGTGGAGAGATCAAAGAGAGCAGTTTTTAGTGAAGCCAAACTTGAAAGTGACCTTTTTGGTGTGTGAGGAAACTTCAAATGATCCAGGAGATTAAGGAACCACATACCAATGAGATCAGAGGGACACTTAGGAAATGAAGTAAGAGTAGGAGAGGAGTCTGGGGGTTCTAGAAATTTGATAGCTACTTCTCAAACATATATTCAATTCTTACTAAACGCGAAAACAAATTTTACTTGACAAATGTCAACTACTGAGCTGCATTTACCATTTTTCTATTTCAGCTATTAAAGATGTCTTCTTGCACAATAATCCATGGTCATGTGACTGTAACATGAAATCTTTTATTCATTGGTTCTCCCAGACCAAAGTTAACTTATCTCCTTTTGAAGATCTAAGGTGTAATTCTCTGGCAGAAAATAAAGACAAAGCACTTCATACACGTAGGGAAGAGGATTTCAAATGCAAAGCCAAATTCTGAATTGTGAGCAATGTCAGAAGATAATGCAGTTGCAATACACAAGTATTAGTTTTAATATAATTTATTCATCCTAATTAATGTTTTAATTCCAATATCCCCTTCACCACAGTGAGGAACTGAAAGCAAAGAGCTCTAAGGGTATGTCTACACTACGAGAGTAGTTCGATTTTAGTTAAATCGAATATGTGCAATCGATATTAGAAAGTCGAACGTGTGTGTCCACACTAAGGACAGTAATTCGACTTTGTCAGTCCACACTACCAGGGAAAGCGTCGACATTGGAAGCAGTGCACTGTGGGCAGCTATCCCACAGTTTCCGCAGTCCCCGCTGCCCATTGGAATTCTGGGTCGAGCCCCCAATGCCTTCTGGGTAAAAAAATGTGGCGAGGGTGCTTTTGGGTAACTGTCGTCATCCGTCAGTCACTA
>NW_020683372.1:0-1387 GCF_002925995.2 Terrapene triunguis
TGGTAGCCTTGTCTCAGCTCCTTGATTTTCACGCGGCACTGCGTTGCATCCCGGCTGTAGCCTCTCTCTGCCATGGCTTTGGAGATCTTCTCGTAGATCTTAGCATTCCTTCTTTTGGAGCGCAGCTCTGAAAGCACGGACTCATCGCCCCACACTGCGATGAGATCCAAGACTTCCCGATCAGTCCATGCTGGGGCCCTCTTTCTATTAGATTGCACGGCCATCTCTGCTGGAGAGCTCTGCATAGTTGCCACTGCTGCTGAGCTCCCCTCGATGTCCAAAGAGGAACTGAGATTCAAACTGCCCAGACAGGAAAATGAAAATGAATTCAAATTTTCCCGGGGGTGTGGCTGGTCAGAGCATCCGAGCTCGGACTGCTGTCCAGAGCGTCAACAGAGTGGTGCACTGTGGGATAGCTCCCGGAGCTATTAGCGTCGATTTCCATCCACACCTAGCCTAATTCGATATGGCCATGTCGAATTTAGCGCTACTCCTCTCGTTGGGGAGGATTACAGAAATCGATTTAAAGAGAGCTCTATGTCGAACTAAATGGCTTCCTGGTGTGGACGGGTGCAGGGTTAATTCGATATAACGGCGCTAAATTCGACATAAAAGCCTAGTGTAGACCAGGCCTAAGAGTTTTCTCTTTGTTTAAATGCACCTCCTGGTGCTAACAGATTGCACTAAAAATAAAAACTACTGATGAAACATTCTGATACATAATTTTAGATATGGGGCCAGATCCTGGACACTATAAAGCTGCTGGTGGTCAGCTGGCACATAGCAACTGCAAAGTCAATTTAAATAGCAAGTTAACTATTCTCCCAGCATGTAGGACCAGTTTAGTCAGCTGTATGCCATGCCCTCTGATCCTCCATCTCAAGCACTGGAGTTATGACCACAGTATAGCCACAGTCTGGTAATCCTGACAGAACCAAAGGCCCCATTGGGTTCAGTGCAGCCAGACCACATTGGAGCAATCCTAATGCTTCTCTAATTTACCAAAGGCCAAATTGGTCCGTGGTCAACTCCTGGATCTGGAGAGGAGAGTTCAGAATGGTGGTGTACCATCACCTTTCTCCCCTCACCTCAAGTCTTGTGCCAAGCAGAGTTCAACAAGACCAAGAATTGAATATACAGTATTTTGAGTACCTAATTATTGTGGGATACTGTTGATCTTATATTTATGTAATGATTCTTCAATTTATATCTGACATCTAGTTTTTGGTGCTTCATCACTTACTGGTCAAACTTAAGTTGTTAAGAAATTCTCTATCTTAAAATCTGAAAAAAATTATTGTGAGGCCATTGCTCACAGAAACATCTGATATAATAAATCGCTGAAAGTATTAGGAGGAGATCAGTACTAAAATCAATTCTCAAAAGT
>NW_020683373.1:0-1048 GCF_002925995.2 Terrapene triunguis
AGAGGTACCTCCCCTCACTAACTCTTCTTTTCTTTAGATGCCATTCTGGGCCTGGGAGAGACTGTTGATTTTTATCTCTAGTCTCCAAAGCCCCAAGGGCCACTCTCAGGATTTGTTATCCAAGTTAATTTTTAAACACTGAAGATACCAGTCTTGACCAGTTTTTCTTACTCAATCCACAGTAGTCCCAAATCCTAATTTTTCGAATGCCCTAAAGTCTGCAAACAAATCCCATCTCTCTCGCATGACCATCATAGTCAACAGGCTGCTGAAGGGATGAGGTGGGGTGTGGGCTTGGTGACATCATGCAGGGAAACTAACATTTTGTCTGTCTTTGTGTTGGTGAAATAAATGCTTGGTTCCATGCTGTTTAAATTTCAGATGTTGGAAGTCACTCTTCTCCTAACAAGAACTAAACATGCAGGGATTTTGGAGGGGTCTAATGAAGACCTGTGGATTGTCTGTATGTTAAGGCTATTACTGCTCTGAGAGCACAGGAAAGTAGAACTCATCCAACAGTTAAAACTTCCTTAATAGTTATTAGAAGAAACTGTCAAGGGTTTAACACCTTTAGTGTTTCATTTTGGATGAAAATGATTTGTAATCATTACAAACTGACCTAATCTCTGTTTAGAGAAACGTTATGCAGTAATGTAATCCAATCTCTCAATTTTAGCAGGGTGTTATATTACCGGTGACACAAAGGGATTTTATGTATCTCTCTGAGCTACTCTAAGACTTCCATGCAGCCAAGAATCCACTTTCTTCTTTCGGTTCAACCACGTCCTAATGTGTGCTTGTGACTTTTGACATGTAAAATTGATGTGGGAGGCAACTATTGAATTTATCCTGATGAAATCATGGAGTGAAATCCTTTTATTTCATTAAGGCTGGAAGAAGTCAAGAGTTAGCTTTGCTCTCTGGGGCACAGGAATAAGACAAACTTTGGTTGTGGGGAGTAATTGGAACAAATTGTGAAGTAGGATGGGTGTCTGTTTTCTAAAAGCTCATCGCTACTTCAGGAATTCAGAATAATTTGTAATGCAAA
>NW_020683374.1:0-2378 GCF_002925995.2 Terrapene triunguis
CTGGAGGTTGATTCTATCACCCATACATACCTCATTCACACATCTCAACTAGACTAATAAAATTACAGTATGGCTTGCAAAAATGGAGGCTGCAGCACAAGCCTTCTACAAAATGGAGTCAGCATTTTAAAATGGGTTTTAAATTACAATATTGCACAGAAGTTACAATGTAGGCAAAATGGCAGGTGTAATGAAATGTTGAACAGAAGTTACAATGATACAGTGAATAACTAAAAACAATTTCATTCACATCGGTTCTACAGCTTCCACAATACAAATATTGATCATAAATTATAAACACAAAAATCCAGCCAAATTAGGTCCTAGACCCCCTTTGCGTTTAGCTACAGACAAAGGTCAAACCATGCTGGCCAGTAACTTGAGTACAGGTGGACACGGCGCTGCGATTTGGTTTGGACAAATATCCCCGGAGAATTACCCCCGATTAGTCAGAGGAGCAGGCAGAGAGTTCAGCTGTGGGAATCCAAGCGCCCTCCAGCCGGGGCAGTCCTGGGAAGTCTGACTCAGCCTGGACCATTCGATTTCAATTCCACCTGGGAGACCCTGGGAGGAAATGAACCAAGAGGGAGAGAACAAATCCAATGCAAATACTAATCCAGTCTCTATCCTGCCTATAGGGAACCCCTTGTTCTACGGCAGCTTTGGAGGGGAGGGGGGAGGAGGCCTCTATCCCCAGGACAGGCCCCCGGCTGCCCTCTATCCACAGGAACGTTCTGTTGGTGTTGGTTTTACTGCATCTGTTCCCCCAAAGTGACCCCAGTGACTGTGATGTGTTGGCAGGTTTCTGAGTGGGAGCAAAAGCGGGGTCCTGGAGTTCACACCGGGTTCTGTCTGTCATCCTGACACTCAATCTCTGTGACAACTTGGCCAAATCAAATCTCCCTGTGCCTCACTTTCCTAACTGTATAATGGGGATATGTTCATGGCGACTTTCCTTTGCTAGGTGTGTTGAATGAAAGGTGCTGCACAGTATGATGACTAAAAATAAAAAAATGAGGAGTCCTTGTGGCACCTTAGAGACTAAGAAATTTATTTGGGTATAAGCTTTCGTGGGCTAGAACCCACTTCATCGGATGCATTGAGTGAAAAATACAGTAAGCAGTATAAATATTACAGCACACAAAAAGATGGGAGTTGCCTTACCAAGTGGGAGGTCCTTGTTGTTTTTGCTGATACAGACTAACACGGCTACCACTCTGAAGTCTGATGATCGTTACAGATAAGAATTACTGATCTCTGATCCCTTAGTGACTGTCCAGTATGGCTGCAGAAAGTGTTCGTATCTCCCCTAAGTCATCTATCCCCAGATCTGTCTGTCTACTACCTACCCATCCCCCCTGGGCATTTACAGGGTATCAGACCCTATGGAGACCTAGGCACTATCCCTAGTTGTCTTCCTAATCGACTATAATTTTTAAATATACACAAATGCACAGAGCAGCCAATTCCTCTCTGACTCAGCGCAGAGTCCAAGAGTTCTCATCTCTTTGGGAAGGTCCCTTAATTACTGTTTTCCCCTAAAGCTCGATAAATAGCACAGAAGTGCAGACAGGCCTGTCTCCAGCCTGTTTACATTCAAATACTGTTTCTCCCTTAGAGGCTGAGCAATCCCCACTGGGATTGAACAGAGCTATACTATAAATGGTGCACATCCCTGTATCGGCTCTCGGCGTGGGATGCTGCTGCAGATGCTGGGGTGAGAGAGGTGTGGGACACGGCTACCTGAGGGGGATTCCCAGGGAGGACACTTCCATCTCAGGATTCACAGGTACTCATCTCTTGCTGAGGAGCTCAACTGCTCAACAAACCCAGTGCAATGTGTGCGTGATGGGACGGAGAATACGTCTGGGGTCCTTTCTGCTCTGCAGCCATTAAACATCCCAGGGCCCTTTCCACAGGGGATGAGTTTCCTTTAGTATCACTGGCCAAAATGTCCCTCTTTGCTGTGCACCCCCTCCCGCCCTGGCTGATGGCCTCTAGCCCTCAGGTGGCTGCATTTCAGCGGCACAGTGGATCCTTCAGGATGAAAGGTGTCAGTAAATGGACAATACAAGGCCAAATTCTGAGGCCATGGCCCATAGTTTGCTCAGGTCCCACAGAGACAAAAGTCCCTGTGGAGTAAAAACTGATTAAAGACCTCAGGAGCAAGCTGTTTATTACTGCAAAGACATCATCACCTCCTCCTCTTGCATTTCTGGGCTCCGGCTGTTAAAGGGGGGGGCTGTTACCTGACTTTTATCTGCTGGAAAGCGTGGAGGTGCTAGGGCTCCTCACTGGAACAATTATAAGAATTTTTCAATGTGGGCAAGACATAGAATCATAGAATCATAGAATATCAGGGTTGGAAGGGACCTCAG
>NW_020683375.1:0-4289 GCF_002925995.2 Terrapene triunguis
GTCGGGAGTGAGGGGCACCGGCAGAGCTGGGGGGAGCCCAGGGCTGGGCTAGCAGGGGTTGCGGGTCGGGAGTGAGGGGCACCGGCATGGGGGTCCTGGCAGCCCGTCCCCCTGTCCTCCCCAGGCACAGCTGTCTGTCATTAGGGGCTGAGATTAAATTGCGGCTTCAGCTCCAATCCTGGGAGTTTTTAATCCGGAAATATCGTTAAATGAAACGAGCAGCCGAGCCGGATAATCCCCCCGGCACCCTGGGATTGCTCCAGCACCTGGGTGTCCTGGGGCTGAGGGTCTGAGATTGGGTGGGGGGGGGTCAATGGGTCTGTGGCACTGCAGGGAGATGGACGTACCCGCAGCCCCCCGCCAGCCCAGCCCTGCGGTGCCCCTCACTCCTGACCCGCAGCCCCTGCCAGCCCTGGGCCCCTCCCCAGCTCTCTACCACTCCCTCCCACTTCAGTTCCTGCTCCCTGGCTCTACACCCCAGCGCTCGGCTGTGTACAGACACATCCTGCTCTCATGGGAGGGGCTGAGACCCTGCACCCCACACAACGGGACCCCCGATCTCGCTCCCTGCGGGTCTGTTCCACGCCCGGCCCGATGGGCCCCGATCTCGCTCCCCGTGGGTCTGCGCCACGCCCGGCCCCCGATCTCGCTCCCTGCGGGTCTGTGCCATGCCCGGCCCGATGGGCCCCGATCTCGCGCCGCGGCCGGCCCCCGATCTCGCTCCCTGCGGGTCTGCGCCACGCCCGGCCCGACGGCCCCTGATCTCGCTCCATCCCCGCTGGTGTGAGAAGTGGGATCCAGTGCCCTGCGGCGGAGTTAAGGCCCTTGGGCTGAGGGGTCAGTTCACACCAGGGCCCCGGCCGGGCTGCTGGCTCACATTCAGGCCCCGATCCCTGGAGCTCTCACACTCGCTGGGCCTGTTCCCCGACACAGACCGCGGAGGCTGGGACCCTGCCAGAGCAGGTGGTACGTAGGGGAGTGGGGGCCCCCATACACCGTGTGTGCCCCACTGAGAGTCCTGGGGAGAAGTGGGGGGAAGGGCTGGGAAGGAACCCCAGTGCAGGGGGAAGGGGAGTCATAGTCTGTGACCCAGGACTCCTGGGTTCTCTCATGCATCTGAGAGGGATATGGGGTTTAGTGGTTTAGAGCAGGGTGGCTGGGAGCCAGGACTCCTGGGTTCTCTTGTGGCTCTGGGAGGGGAGTGCGGGCTGGTGGGGTAGAGCCAGGACTCCTGGGTCCCAAGCTGCTCTCTGTGATGTTGTCAGAGGGTGGGCTCCACCCATTCGTTAGTGCTGATTGCAGCAGGGTGTGGCCGGGCAGTGCTGGGGGAGGGGATATATCAGACCCCTGTGAAGGCCCAGTAGGGAGCTAGTGAGCAGGGGGAGGGGGTTTCCCTGGGGCAGGGCTTTGGGGGTGTAGTGTGTCTTGCACGGCTGGGTGCCTGGGGCCACCCAGGGGTAAGCTCCCTGCCCCCTCAGCCATGGGTGAGTCCCCCGTGCGGGTGGAGGTGCTGACCCAGGTAAAGGGAAGGGGGCTCTGGGGTGTCATGGTGGGGGTGGAGGGCTTTGGGGGGTGACCTGTGTTGGGGAAGGTGGGGGAGTGGTGATCCCTGAGGGAAGAGCGTCTGGAGAAGGGGGGACCCTGGGCTGGGGGACCCCTGGGGATGCACAGCTGTGTTGGGGGCAGGAAGGCTCTGGACTGTGGGGGGATGACCTAGGTGCTGGTGCCCCTCTAACCCCTCTCTCCCCCCAGCTGCAGCACCACGGCATCCCCTCAGAGCAGATCACCTACCCTCGCGTCACCCTCTCCGCGCCCTGGCGGCTCTGCGTCCGGCATGGCCCCCCTGAGGACCCCGCTGGGGCCCGAGTCACCCTGCTCGACCTGCGTGAGCCCCACAGCCCAGCCACCCACAGCTGGCCCCTGCACCAGGCCCAGGGTGCACTGGCCCACCCCAGCCAGCCCCTGCTGGCCCTACGAGGTATGGAGGTCTCACGGGTACGAGGAGGGGGGCAGCGGGGGCCAGGCCAGGGAACAGGGTGGGGGGTGTTCCAGGCTGACTGGTAATAGCATCAACTCCCCATAGAGGCCCCGGCCTGACCCTCAGCCCCATGGCCTCACTGCACCCCAATGGGGGTCCTCACCTCACCTCCCCCATGGCTCAGTTGACCCGTCTCCGCCCGCAGCGGGCTGTGGCGCTGTGGGGCCGGGCCCTGGGCCCGTCTCCGCCCGCAGCGGGCCGTGGGGCCGGGCCCCGGGGCGCTGACCTGTCTCTGCCCGCAGCGGGCTGTGTGGCACAGGTGTTCGACGTGGCGCAGCGCTGCCTACACTGGCAGTGGACCTTTGCCCACCCCCTGGAGTTCTGGGCCTGGCTGGAGCCCAACACGCTGGCGCTGGTGACGGAGGAGGAGGTGTTCCACTGGGCCCTCAGCCGTGAGCATGCCACAGGCCACCCCCGCCGGGGAGCTGACAGGCGCCCTGGGAGGAGGGTGGGCTGGTCAATGGGGGGCTAGCCTGGGGGTCCTGTGGAGCGGGACTGGTTGGCATGGGGGGGGGTCCGGCGGGGGGGTCCGGGGGGAGGGGGGCGGGTGGGGGGGGGGGGGTCGGGCAAGGGGTGCCGGGGGAGGTGGCCGGGCGGAGTGGGGCAGGGGGTGCCGTGAGGGGTGGTCGCAGGGCTCTCTAAGCTCCTAACTCTAGTCTGTACCCCCCGGCCGGCAGGCCCAAAGCCGCGGCGTCAGTTCTGGCGCCATGAGCAGCTGTGGCGCACGGAGGTGGTGGGATACCAGCAGGACGCCAGCGGGCTCTGGCTGGCGCTGTCCACGCTGGGCCTGGACCAGGTAAGGACCGCCCCCCCTGCCAGCTGCCCCCAGAATCCCAGTGGCCCCTCTGCCCGGCTGACCCCGTGTCTCTCCCCAGAAGGGCCAGGTGGTGGGGCTGACCCAGCTGCACTGGCGGGGGGGGCGGCTCTCCCAGGTCATCGAGGCCCAGGCGGTGGCGCTGCCCCGGCACAGCTTCTCCAGGAACCCCCACCCCTCCTCCGCCTTGCTGGCCGCCGTCCGGCACGGGGCAGAGCGCTACGGGCAGGTGTGTGACTGGGGGGGGGGGGGGGGTCCCGGAGGGGTGTGGGTAGTGCCTGAATTGGGCAGGAGTGGAGGGGGGCTGGCTCACGGAGGGTTGTGGTTAGTGCCTGCGGTGGGTGGGAGAGGAAAGGCAGGGCAGGTGGGGGCTGGCTCCCGGAGGGTTGTGGGTAGTGCCTGGGGTGGGCGGGAGTGGAGGTGGCAGAGGGCAGTGCCAGGGCGGGGGGCAGGCAGGTGGCAGATGGGGGCTGGGGAAGGGCTGTACCCATCTGACCACCCCCCTCTCTCTCAGTTCCACGTGGTGGAGCTGGGCCCACACCAGCCAGGCAACGCTGCCCTGCTCAGTGCCCGCGCCAGCCTAGCCTTCAAGGGTGCCAGGCCCGGGGACTTCCCCAGCGCCGTGCAGGTGAGCAGGGTGTGTGGTGGGTCCCTGGGGGAGATGAGGGGGGTTGCTGGGGGTGCCTGCCAGCAGTGTGGGGCTATCTGGGCGTGCGTGACCCAGCCCCTCTCCTCCCCTCCCCTCCCCTCCCTGCAGTTCGCCCCAAGGCTGGGCCTGGCCCTGGTGCTCACCAAGCACGCCCTGCTCTTCCTGGCCGACGTGGAGACCGCCCAGCCCCTGCACCGCGTCCAGCTGGCCTGGGACATCGTCTTCGCCACGGTGCCCGACCCCCCCCGCCACGGCCTGGTGGGGGTGTGCCGCAGCGGCAAGGTGAGCCAGGGGGCAGCCTGCCCGGGGGGAGGGGGAGGGATGCCCTGCTGGGAGGCTGGGCTGGGGGCACGGGTGGGGAGGGGAGAGCCCTGGGCAGCTCCAGCCCTGCACCCCTGACAGCCCCTCTCTCCTTCCCCGCCCCCTCTGCAGGTGCTGTCGGTCTCGCTGGGCCCGGATCCCCTCCTGCAGCTGCTGTCGCGCCGCCCTGCCAGCCTCTATCTCACCCAGCGCCTGCTGCAGCTGGTGGGGCGGGCGCCGCGCCCCGGGGCCAGCCCAGACTGCAAGCCGGGGGGCTGGGGAGCGGGCAGGGCTGGGGGGCTCTGTCACTAGGGTAACTTGTACCGGGGGGGTGGGAGGTGTCTGGCGCTGAGAGGTGAAAGCAGTGGCTGGCCTGAGTCTCCGGCAGCCCCAGGGGCTGGGAAGGGGAGGAGTCGGCCTGAGGTTCCCATCAGTGGGGATGGGGGGGAGGGTAGGAGACCCTCTCTGCAGCTCTCCTGTCACTTACT
>NW_020683376.1:0-2193 GCF_002925995.2 Terrapene triunguis
TCAGGGAGGGTGAGGTGCTCTGCTAGCAGTTGAGGTGTGAACACCAAGGGAGGAGAAACTGCTTCTGTAGTTGGATAGCCATTCACAGTCTTTGTTTAATCCTGATCCGATGGTGTCAAATTTGCAAATGAACTGGAGCTCAGCAGTTTCTCTTTGGAGTCTGGTCCTGAAGTTTTTTTGCTGTAAGATGGCTACCTTTACATCTGCTATTGTGTGGCCAGGGAGGTTGAAGTGTTCTCCTACAGGTTTTTGTATATTGCCATTCCTGATATCTGACTTGTGTCCATTTATCCTCTTGCGTAGTGACTGTCCAGTTTGGCCAATGTACATAGCAGAGGGGCATTGCTGGCATATGATGGCATATATAACATTGGTGGACGTGCAGGTGAATGAGCCGGTGATGTTGTAGCTGATCTGGTTAGGTCCTGTGATGGTGTTGCTGGTGTAGATATGTGGGCAGAGTTGGCATCGAGGTTTGTTGCATGGGTTGGTTCCTGAGTTAGAGTTGTTATGGTGCGGTGCATGGTTGCTGGTGAGAATATGCTTAAGGTTGGCAGGTTGTCTGTGGGCGAGAACTGGCCTGCCTCCCAAGGTCTGTGAAAGTGAGGGATCATTGTCCAGGATGGGTTGTAGATCACTGATGATGCGTTGGAGAGGTTTAAGCTGAGGACTGTAGGTGATGGCCAGTGGAGTTCTGTTGGTTTCTCTTCTGGGCCTGTCTTGTAGCAGGAGGCTTCTGGGTATACGTCTGGCTCTGTTGATTTGTTTCTTTATTTCCTTGTGTGGGTATCGTAGTTTTGAGAATGCTTGGTGAAGATCTTGTAGGTGTTGGTCTCTGTCTGAGGGATTGGAGCAGATGCGATTGTACCTCAGTGCTTGGCTGTAGATGATGGATCGTGTGGTGTGACTGGGGTGGAAGCTGGAAGCATGAAGGTAGGCATAGCGGTCGGTGGGTTTTCGGTATAAGGTGGTGTTAATGTGGCCATCGCTTATTTGTACGGTGGTGTCTAGGAAGTGGACCTCCCGTGTAGATTGGTCCAGGCTGAGGTTGATGGTGGGGTGGAAGCTGTTGAAATCATGGTGGAATTCTTCCAGGGTCTCTTTCCCATGGGTCCATATGATGAAGATGTCATCAATATAGCGTAGGTAGAGAAGGGGCATGAGTGGACGAGAGCTGAGGAAGCGTTGTTCCAGGTCAGCCATAAAAATGTTGGCATATTGTGGGGCCATGCGGGTGCCCATAGCGGTGCCACTGGTCTGGAGGTATATGTTGTCACCAAATTTGAAATAATTGTGCGTGAGGATAAAGTCACAGAGCTCAGCAATAAGTTGTGCTGTGTCATCATCAGGGATACTGTTCCTAACAGCTTGTATTCCATCTGTATGTGGGATGTTTGTGTAGAGAGCCTCTACATCCATGGTGGCTAGGATGGTGTTTTCTGGGAGGTCACCAATGCATTGTAGTTTTCTCAGGAAATCTGTGGTGTCGCGGAGATAGCTGGGAGTGCTGGTGGCGTAGGGTCTGAGTAGGGAGTCCACATATCCAGACAGTCCTTCAGTGAGAGTGCCAATGCCCGAGATGATGGGGCGTCCAGGATTTCCAGGTTTGTGGATCTTAGGTAGTAGATAGAATAACAAGATACTCAAAAGTAGTAAGCATCCAGCCATCCAATCTGGAGCTTTCTCAGATCTCAGATAAGAGCAAACACAAAATGCATTACTATGGAAAATCCCAGTTCCGTATGCCAAGGGCGCAAACAGCTTTGGTGCCTTGGATTTATAGTGCAAACACATATGCATTAACGGTACACACCACTCTCATAAAATGTATTTCTTTTATTATGAACAACCTTATTTCCTGAAAAGTATTATTAAGAATCTATCTCAATTCCCATTAAAACCCACATTTCAAGTGTTTATATTTGAATTAAAAAAATTCTTTCTGGTCTGAAAATTGTGAATATTTGTATGCATGGTCTCAGTACTATTCAATAATTTGTCCTTTTTAGAGGATTAACTACTTTTCCTCCAAACATAACAATTGAGAAGGTTGTGTGGAAGTGATCGACTCTGTCCTGAAACACTGGGATCTAAAATGGTTGTTTGTGAGGTGGCATTAACAGGAAGAAAAGTCAAATGCATGCTGAAGAACAATTAGAAACATCAGGTGAAGGCTAAGGATATTTATTACTG
>NW_020683377.1:0-1069 GCF_002925995.2 Terrapene triunguis
CAAGTCATGGTCTTAAAGGCGCTCCAGGCCCATAAAATGGAAGCGTCGTGGGAAGGACCATTCACGGTCCAGGAGCGCCTAGGAGCTGTTAACTATCTCATAGCCTCCCCCACCTCCAACATAAAGCCTAAGGTATACCATGTTAATTCTCTTAAGCCCTTTTATTCCAGAGAATTAAACGTTTGCCAGTTTACAGCCCAGGAAACAGATGACGCGGAGTGGCCTGCAGGTGTCTACTACGAAGGAACAAGGAATGGTGGCGTGGAAGAGGTGAACCTCTCCACGACCCTGGGACGTCTGCAGCGACAGCAGATCAAGGAGCTGTGCACAAGCTTTGCACCGATTTTCTCAGCCACTCCAGGACGGACCGAACGGGCATACCACTCCATTGACACAGGTAATGCTCACCCAATTAGAACCCCACCCTACCGGGAGTCACCTCATGCCCAAGCTGCTATACAAAGGGAGATCCAGGACATGCTACAGATGGGTATAATCCGCCCCTCTAACAGTGCATGGGCATCTCCAGTGGTTCTAGTTCCCAAACCAGATGGGGAAATACGCTTTTGCGTGGACTACCGTAAGCTAAATGCTGTAACTCGTCCTGACAACTATCCAATGCCACGCACAGATGAGCTATTGGAAAAATTGGGACATGCCCAATTCATCTCTACTTTAGACTTAACCAAAGGGTACTGGCAAGTACCACTAGATGAACCCGCTAAGGAAAGGTCAGCCTTCGTCACCCAGGCAGGGGTGTACGAATTCAATGTACTCCCTTTCGGGTTGCGAAATGCACCCGCCACCTTCCAAAGACTTGTAGATGGTCTCCTAGCGGGATTGGGAGAATCTGCAGTTGCCTACCTCGATGATGTGGCCATTTTTTCTGATTCATGGACAGAGCACCTGGAGCACCTGGGAAAAGTCTTCGAGCGCATCCGACAGGCAGGACTAACTGTTAAGGCTAAAAAGTGTCAAATAGGCCAAAACAGAGTGACGTACCTGGGGCACCAGGTGGGTCAAGGAACTATAAATCCCCTACAGGCCAAAGTGGATGCTATCCAAAAGT
>NW_020683378.1:0-19233 GCF_002925995.2 Terrapene triunguis
ATCATATATGTTAATTCTCAGACTGATGGAGTATGGAATAATTGAGGCTAAAATCCCAATCTGCCACCTTTTTATAAATCAGTGGGATCACACGTGGCTGGATAGATTCTGTAATTTTCCAATTTGGCTGAGTAGATGGGCTTTGTATTACAACTACAAGGAAAATTTGGTTAAATTGGCTGCCAGACTAGAAAAGATGCCTTCCAAAAGGACAGCTCCAATTGTATTAGGACTTCGTTTAACTTGGATTACAAGGGCCTAATCTGTTTACAGTGAAGTCAAAGGCAGCTTTGGCATCAAAATCAATCTATCTAGGATGAGATTTTCATTAGAACTTTAGTGAATTAAGGACCCAAATATTACAAAAAGTCAATGAGAGTTGGGTGGATCATTTTAAAAATTACTGACAAAATACTTTTCTATCTCTCGACATGGTATCATTTGAGCACTTGCAATATATTAATGAATTTCTCTTCCCAACACCCTCTGAGCTCAGGAAATAATATTATCTTCATTTTCAGGAAGGGGAGCTGAGAGGCAGAAATATCAAAGCTGAGAGTTTTCACGAGAGCTTAAGGCATAGGCCTCAGATTTTTATTGATATTTAAGATCAATTTAGGGTAGTTAGGAATTCAGGATTAACAGTATTGTTTCAGACTGGTGCCTTCTTGACTTGGAATCTATGAATCTAGGAGGCTACTGGGATTTTTGAAAGCATCTAGGAGATTTTGGTGCTTAGGTGCTTTTGATAATTGCACTAGGCACAGAAATACCTTTAAAAATCTGGCCTGAGGTGATCAGATCCTATGGAAATTAACTGGGAGATGAGTTCCCAATTCTCTTTGGCTGCTTTGGAAGTCCCAGACCAAGTGACTGGGCCAAGGCCTCACTGGGTGTCTGGAAAATGAGTATTGATTTGCTAACTCTCAGACCAGGGGTCTTTTCCCCTTATCCATCCTCCCTCTTTTCATCGAGCCCTTCATTGCATCGTCTTCATTTGATTCTCCTTATCTCATCCCTTTCCCCAAGGATTTAACAGCCATGGCATCAGTGAGAGAGGGGAACGACACAGCAGTCACGGAATTCATCCTGCTGGGGTTTGGAAATGGTCCAGGGTGACAGATGGTCCCCTTTTTGGTGTTTCTGGTGATTTACATGGTAACCATGCTGGTAAACACCATCCTGGTCCTCATCATCAGAGCCAAAATCTCCACACCTCCATGTACTTCTTCCTCATAAATCTGTCCCTCATAGATCTCTGCTACTCCTCCATCATTGCCCCCAAAGCCATGGTGAGCTTCCTATTAAAAAGCAAAGCCATTTCCAGTCTATAAGAACCCACATGTGGAACAAATATTTAATAATGGGTTCTTCAATCTAGCAGAGAAAGGTATAACATGTTTCAATGGCTGGAAGTTCAAGTTAGGCAAATTCAGAATGGAAATAAGGCATAATTTGTTTAATTGTTGACTGTAATTAACTATTGGAACAACTTAACCAGGATCATGGTGGATTCTCTACTGATAATTTTAAATCAAGGTTGGATGTTTTTTTGTAAAATATCTGCCTTAGGAATTATTTTGGGGAAGTTCCCTGGCCTATGCTACACAGGAGGTCAGAGTAAATGATTGTCACAATGGTCCCTTCTGGCCTTGGAATCTAAGACATAATGGGCCTGATTCTGATCTTGTGGCTTGACCCAAAGCCCACTGAAGTCAATGGGATGCTTTCTATTGTTTCCAAAGGGCATCGGATCAGGCTGTCTCTTCCACTGGTGTAAATGCAGAGTAAATCCAGAGAGAGAGAATTTTCTCTGCTAAGTACACTCTTTCTATGACGTAATCATTTGGATTTGCTGTTTTCCCTCCGGTCTGATTATACACACAAGAGTCTTGTGCCTCCTCTGGAGATATTAACAGAAGTCAAACACATCAGCAGTGCTTCATGTCAAGGGTTGACCAGTATTACATCATCTTTCATCACTGTGGCCCTGCCTCTCAAATGCTGGGTGGAACCACTTCTTAGCAACATGCCTCAGGTGGCTCGTGACCAGGATTCATCACTGAATTTGGTCTGCTGATTGGATCATTAGCTTCCCTGGTTTGGGCTGTGTACTGATGGGGAGTGCGACGTGAATGCTGATCCATGCCCCCCGGTGGAACCACTAAAAGATGTGCTCTCAATCAGAGGAGACAGAGCAAACCTTGCTTTGTGCTCCTGCTGAGTTAGTTTGGCCAAGATCTCGAGTTTATGTCTGTGGTAGATGGAGCCATGGAGCCTACAATACAACAAAATCCTCTCTGCTGAGTGTTCAGTGTGGTGCCTTCAAACACTGCTTATGAGATTTGCCTTAACAATGCGATTAACAAGCACCAGTTCCCCAGATGCTTGATAGTCTGGTGACTTTACCTGGAGTCCAAACTATAGCATAAGGTATTTAAAGATATATTTTCTTATTGATTTCCTGCTTACTCTTTCTTATTCTGTCTGTATGCTCTCAAATATAATAGATTCTAGGTCAACACTCCCAGAGTTCCTTAGCACAAAGTCTGAATTATACCTTATTTTAGGCTAGCATCAAAAAACCTTTTTCTCCATTTCTTCATTTAAATATTACCAGGCATAGTACTGAAGTCAATTGAAGAACTCACCAGAGTAAGCACTATGCCTGAAGGAAAGTGCTTGAAGAATAGAGGGGACAATGGCTAAATGTTTAGCAAACAACTAGTTCCTCCCTTCCACACCTCAAAATAACTTAGAACATAAGAACGACCATACTGGGTCAGACCAAAGATCCATCTACTCCAGTATCCCATCTTCTGACAGTGGCCAGTGCCAGGTGCCCCAGAGGGAATGAACAGAACAGCTAATCATCAAGTGATCCTGTCGCCCATTCCCAGCTTCTGGCATACAGAGGTTCGGGACAGCATTCCTGCCCATCCTGGCTAATAGCCTTTGATGGACCTATGCTCCATGAACTTATCTAGTTATTTTCAGGGCCGCCCAGAGGGGAGGGCAAGTGGGGCAATTTGCCCCAGGTCCCGGGCCCCGCAGGGGCCCCCACGAGAATAGGACAGGGCCTATTTTTACTCACCCGGAGGCATTCTTGGTCTTCGGCAGCACTTCGGCGGTGGGTCCTTCACTCGCTCCGGGTCTTCGGCGGCACTTCAGTGATGGGTCCTTCAGTGCCGCCGAACACACCCGGAGCGAGTGAAGGACCCGCTGCTGAAGACCTGGAGGACCGCCGGGTGAGTCAAAATTAAAAAGGTCCCCAAAATTCCTTTGGCCTGAGCCCCCTGAATCCTCTTGCTGTCCCTGGTTATTTTTTGAACCCTGTTATAGTCTTGGCCTTCACAACATCCTCTGGCAAAGAGTTCCACAGACTGACTATGCGTTGTGTTAAAAAATACTTCCTTTTATTTGTTTTAAACCTTCTGCCTATTAATTTCATTTGGTGACCCCTAATTCTTGTGTATGAGAAGGAGTAAATAACTCTTCCTCATTTACTTTCTCCAACTTCCCTAACTTGCTCTGGAAAGAAAGAAAGAAAGAAAGAGCCTACCCCTGGAAACTCATAAAGAACATGAGGACAATTATTGATAGGAATAAGCTTATTGATTTCAGTGAGACTGCTGTCAGAAAATCATAGAAATGTAGGGGAGGAAGGGATCTTGAGAGGTCATCTAGTCCAGCCCCCCATGCTGATGCAGGATTAAGTATGCCTAGACCATCCCTGAGACTTGTTTCTGGCAAGTTATTCACAGGCATAAGTGTTTGTTTGCAGTATCAAGACCTTAATAGGCACATTTCAACCAGCAATCTAATCCACAGATAGATAGATACTTTTAAAAAAGTTTCAGGTGTGGCATATCCCCGTACCATCTGTTGGGGATTTGTGATTTGTTTTAAAATGCTTTCTGTCCCCTGCTGCGGAGTCAAGCAGTAACACAGATGGCAAGGAAAACTGACTGGAGAAGGGTGGAAACACCGATTTCTGCTGTGTAAAATATGCAGTCGTCTCTCTGGATAACACTGAATAATATTTGCTCTCTATCTTCTTTTACTAAAAGTGATCTTAGGTGAGAATTGTGAGAATAGCAGACAAAAGAAATTTCAGAGAGAAATTTGATGTTTCAGATGTTGCAGTCCCTGGAAGAACAATATCTTAAAAAAACTGTATGAAATCTTCCACACGGAAAATCTATCTACCTATTTCCATCCGCATCCATCTATCTATTTATGTCTATCTGTTCCCATACACACCCATAATCTATCTATCTATCTATCTATCTATCTATCTATCTATCTATCTATCAACCCTTAGGCCTGAAGCATTAGGAAGATGGGAGCTTGTGGACGAAAGGGGGAAGAGCAGTCCAAAGCAGGTTAAGATATAAGGATGTGCAAGCACTCCATTGCTAAGGGAGTTCTCTGCCATGATCTATGGTAGGGCAAAGAGAATTGACTGAATGGCTACACTCTGCATTTTCATTTCCATTTTAGTTACATGACAGTTTGGAACATTTTAGTTAAAATGCAGTTACGGTTTGGGGCTGCGGGGGTGTAAATTGCAATTGACCTTATTGGGTGATGCACGGACAAGCCATGGACATTGAATGTACATCACAAAGGTTCCCGTCAGTACAGTGAGGATAAGGGGCTTGGGCAGAGAAGCAAGAGGGAGGAAAAGGGGGAAAAGCTGGCTGCTTGCTGCTGGGAGAGCCTCTTAGGGGTCAGGCCTCTCTCAAGAGCCCTACGTACCACTGATCTCTCCCCACGAGCTGAGCTGAGACAGCCGGACGGTGCAGAACAGCGGCAGTCACAGGAGGTTGGTGGCGACCTGTGAAACAGAGCAACTGCTTGTCCAAGGCAATGGATGGCTCAGAGGCCATGGACAGTAGTGATGCTACAGCCCCAGCACCTTTGAGGGGACACAGGGCAGCAGAGCTAAGCAGCTTGGACTGAAGCTATGGAGAAAACAGCATCCAGCTCAAGGGACACTAGTGCAGGCCTCCCTTCACAGCAAGGAAAACTGAAATCACTCCAGGTGGGTTAGGAAGTAGAGCAGCCCATGGAGCACTGGCCAGCTAGAATCCTTGGACTTCTCCAACCCAGGGCAACTAATGGTGATGGGCCAGCTGGGGAAGAGGGAATTGGCCAGAACTCATCAGCCACTTGCACCAGCTGTAGGTTGGACTGAGGTTACTTGTAAGATACCCTGGGGGAATCTCACATAATAGAACTTCTCAATGTAATAATAGCTGGTTTTCTCAAATTCATTCATGTCTTCCTCCCATCTACACACCCAAAATAAAGTTCCCTTGGTTGTATTGCCTGGACTCAGTGTTGGCCAGTGGGGAAGAATTGCCCACCAAGGGTTGCCGTGGTGGTGTATGTATTTTACCAGGTTTCTGGGTCAAACCTGGAGCCAGTGCATGTGAAGTCTTTAAGAAAACCCATAGAAAAATTGAACCTGGTCCTTTTGGCTCCTGACACCATCTGGCAGAGGGGGTCACATGGCAAATGGTTTAATTGGTTTTGCTTGGCAGATTTAAGACAAAATATGGAACATTTCAAAATCAAAAAATGTATATTTTAAAAAACATGTGTTGTGGGTTGTTTAAGCTGTTATTTTCCAACCAGCTCTGCCCCACACGAAACATTAGAAAATCGGGAAATACTTCGTAAAGGGTCCAGCCACATCTTGAGAGAATTATCTGGACATCTGTAGTTTGTTGACCTAGATTCCAGTGACCAGAGTCCAACTGCCCTCTCTCTGATGGAGGAGACTCACATCTAGGGTGATGAACCATGAATACGTGTACTCACAAGGTTATTTATAGAACAGCTGAATATTAACAATCCATTGTTATCAAGGAGGCTACACTGGGAGGAAGGTACTACCCAATGTGAGTAAGACTCAGACACTTGACACATAATCCAGCTAAAAGTTGAAGTAACTTGGAGTTAAAAGTAAACAACAAGTCCTTACATCCTTACTCAGACTTTGCTCTGTCAGTACTCAAGCAAAACTCCCACTGAGTGTCCCAGAGGAAGGATATTGTGTACAGATGTTAAAGCTGTCAACTAGAAACACTGCAGTCTCTCAGGAGCAGAAATGCATAAATCATATATATATATAGATATAGATATAGATAGATAGATACTGATTTGTAGATGGAAAGGAATAGAATCATCTGTGTGAAAGAGCCTATTTTACTACCCTTTTATAAATGAATGGCATTGCTCATGGGGAATTTTGCCCATGTCTTCCTCAGCCAAGAAGAGTCTTTAATTAATTAATTTGGGATTCAAAGTAAAATCTTCAAAAAAAATAAAGAAAAAAGAAAAACCCTGAGGCCAAATTTTTAAAGGTATTTAGGCACCTAGTGGGATTTTGCAAAGCATCTAGGTGACTAACCCCCATTGATTTCAAGAGATCTTAGGAGAAACTTCAACATATCTTTTATATTTGACTCTTTTTTAACTTTTATCTTGTTCTATTTTCTAAAGGAAATGTCAGCTACTGAGCCAGTAAGAGAGGGGAACCACACAGCAGAGACAGAATTCATCCTATTGGGGTTTGGAAGAGGTCTGTGGATGGAGATGTTCCCCTTTGTGATGTTCCTGGTGATTTACATAATAACCGTGCTGGGAAACACCATCCTGGTCCTCATCATTGGAATTGATTCTCAGCTTCACAGCCCCATGTACTTCTTCCTCATGAACTTGTCACTCTTAGATCTCGGCAACTCCTCCTCCATTGCCCCCAGAGCCATGGTGAGCTTCCTATTAGGGAGCAAAGCCATTTCCTACAATGGATGTGCCACCCAATTCTTCTTTGTCACTTTCTTCCTCACCACTGAAGGGTTCCTCCTGGCAGCAATGGCATACGATCGATACTCCGCCATCCGCAACCCGCTCCGGTATCCCATCACCATGTCCAAGTGGGTTTGTATTTGGCTGGTGGTGGGATCCTATATCTGTGGCTGTGTGAACTCCATGGTGCAAACTGGCTTCACCTTTACGCTAGACTTTTGTGGGTCTAATGAGATGGATCATTTCTTCTGTGACGGCCCTCCCCTAATTAGTCTGTCCTGCAGTGACACATTTGTCAATAACATTGTGATCTTTACCTTATGTGGCCTCATTATAGTGAGCACTGCACTGATTACGCTGCTCTCCTATGTCTATATCATCTCCACCATCCTCAGGATTCATTCTGCTGAGGGCAGACACAGAGCCTTCTCCACCTGCACTTCCCACCTGGTGGTTTTGACTTTATTTTACGTGTCCACTGCTTTGATGTATGCCCAGCCCACTCGGCTAGCTTTTCTGTATCCAAGGAAAGTAGTGTCCATCTTTTATACCCTTTTTGCTCCCATGTTGAATCCTTTCATCTACAGCCTCAGGAACAAGGATGTGAAAGATGCTTTGAGAAGGACTATGAGCAAGAAATGTTTGAAAAAATGAACATTGTCTTTGAACATACAGATGAAACCAATTGGGTCAAAGTATAGTGCAATACAACAACACATTTTGAGCAAATGTTTATTTTTTATTGGGATTAGTTTGGGGGCAAGTATAAAAAAATCTTTGGGATCCACAGTATCTATCTATCTATCTATCTATCTATCTATCTATCTATCTATCTATCCTTTTTTCTGTATGTCTATCTATTGCTCTTTCTGCTTCCCTCTCTACTTACCTGACTAGTTGACCTGTGGAACTCATTGGTACTGGATATTATTTAGATATATGTCCTTTGGATATATTTTCAGAATTTTAAAATGGCTTTGATATGTATAGGGCTTCATGCTTTGGGATATTAGTCAGCTAATGCCTGTCTGAGTTAGGAATAAATTTTCTCCATGATTTATCATTCAATTCACCCGTCTTTGAAACAGCTGATACTGGCCACCATTGCAGACAGGATTCTTCTGCATAGCAATTCCTTTGTTTCTATAATTTTCCAGAACACTGAACATACAACATATTTAAGACAATAAAGTATCTCTCTATATATTTGCATGTTTACATATACTTACAATAGGAATGACCTCCATCCAAATTGTTAGGTAATGTAAATTTGCTTAGCTAATCTGATCTCTGTGTATCTACACCAGCTCAAGGTCTGGCCCTTGAGTTATCACTGATGCCTAGGTGGGGTAGCTGTTTGGTGATGATGATCAATGTGTGAACTGGCAAGGAAACTGATAGAGCCCATGTTAACCTGCATCACCTATATATAGTACTCCTATGTCAGGTCTGAAACACAGCTCAATAAAGCAAGTGATTTTGATTCAAATCTCACCCATATTTGTGTAAACCAGGAGCATTCACTGATGCAGGTGTAAATCCACTAGTAGCCACATGCAAATAAACAACTAATAACATTTCCCTTTTTGATTTGGTTGTGAAAGGAAAACTACACTTTGAGCCCAATGCTGCAGCACTCTTTGAGGATAACATCACCTTGACTTCAGGAGAGATTTTGGTGCATTATGTCTTGCCAGATCAAATTTACTATGCAGATTTACCATGGAAATCCCAGGTTATTAATCTGCAATTCTAATTTATTGAATTCAGAATGTATCATCTGAAAAATAAATCTAAGTATAGAGATGAATTTGTCTGTTTTCAGTAAGTGAATTCCTACCTTTACTGCTGCTTGGCAGGGTTGGCTGATGGGTGGGATTCACATCCTACCAGGAGTTAATCTCCAGGGGCCATTGCACTATGACCTCTATTAGTGTCTCCATTAACACACTAGTAGAATGTGCATTGGCTTCACTTAACATCCCCATCCATGTCCTGCTTCCTGTCTCCTGCCTCCTTCTAGGGCTACTCTATTGCAGTGGCAGAGGGGATGTGGAGCTGGGACTCCGGGGATGAGGAAGGAGATTGGGAAGTCAGGAGTTTCTGTGTTGGTAGCCCCAGGGAGACGTAGTTTGAGAAGAGCAACCAGCTGCATGTGGAACAGGGTCTGGACATCTGCAGAGGAACTGGATCAATAGGTCTGAGAATGGGGAGGACTTGTCCCTGTTATACCAGACACAGTGCCAGCAGGAATTTTCAAAGGAGCCAATGGGATTTAAGTGCCCATTTCCCATTGAAATGGGCACCTAGCCCCCTTGGGTAACTTAGAAAATCCCAGTCCTAGCCTCTGCCATTTAAGTTAGTGGAAACCATCTTTGGTTGTGAGTAAAGCTGGTTAGGACTTTTCAATGCAAATATTTATTCAACAGGAAATGTGATTTCTGCAAAATCAAATTTTTATGTCAGAAAATTTAGATTTTGCTGATTTTTGTCCTTCTGATTTTCTCTTGGGAAAATCAGATAAAACTATTTTGGTTTGTCAAGTCAAACCGAAACTTTTCATTTCAAGACAGCTAAACATTCACCCATGTCCACCTATGCTGCCATGGTGCATCCTGGGAATTGTAGTCCAGGTGCCTCATGCCTATTTTCTCCCCTACAGGCTGGTTTTTCCTGGCTGCAAAACATATCATCCATTGCTGTCTGGCTGAACCAACATGGTTCCTCTCCTGCCACACACAGGATGGTGTTGGTGGGTGTTAGTATATAGGCCTGTTTGTTAGCCTGAGATAGAATTTTGGGTTTGACTTTTGATACTCTTATATCCTTACTAATATGTATGAACAAAAAACAAAGACACTGTGTGTTGCTTCTGCTCAGCCAGATGGGTTTCTTACTATAATGAGAAGAGATAAGAGATAGAGTTTATAGTGTTACGGGGTATGGTGGGAGGATAATATACAAGCATACACTGTAAGGTTGCCTGGCTCCTTTCTCAAGCCAGGGTCAATCAACCAGTTAGGAGAGGCAAGAGGGTTGCGGGGAGTCATAAGAAACACTAAAATCCAAAGAAAAGCCTGGTCTTGGCCAGTACACAACCTCATTCCTTGCCCCTCCCATGGGATACAAAAGAGGTGGTACCAAGACCACAAATTCATGACTCTCCAAAATGGAACTTGACCATAAGTTGTAAGGGGTGGGACTGTGGGCATGCACTGCAGGAATATTTGGGCCTGCTAAGAAAGAAGAGGTGGGAATAGGGAACAGGGACACTGGTAAAGGCTCTGCAGCATCAGAGCTATGGATATGCTTGCTTGAAACTAACCAAATAAACATCCCATTGCCTGCACTTTGGACCTCTGGTCTTCTGCTTTCTGTCTGCATGACAAGAACTAAGGGAGGGGGTGAAGGGAAATCCCTCTAACAGTGGGGCTCTCAAACCAGTGTGACTTGGAGATAACATCCCATTGAGAGATACAGGGCAGTTCTCCCTCTCCGAACTATTCACTCAGGTTCTCTGTAGATGCAGAAAGACGGCACTGTGTCTGGTATACCAGGGACACATTCCCCATTCTCAGACCTATTGTTCCAGTTTCTCTGCAGAGGCTGCAGCACTGGTTACAATGAGGTTATTTTTCTAAGCATTTCCAGCACAAGGGGCTAGGAAATAAAAACAAAAAACAAACAGACAAGCAAACAAACATAAAGCTGATATTCTGATGTAATCACATGACTCCAGGAGTTTGGACCCTTGGCATAGGCCTACGGTGCCTATCTGTTTATCCAGCCCTGAATAAAATGCACACAGTCATAGATTCTTAGATCCCAAAGTCATTGTGATCAGCTAGTTTGACCGCCTTTTTAACACAGGCCTTAGAATTTCCCCAAAATAATGGACACTCAAGGACAAAGAGAATTAAGATTAAAAAAAAATGTTTCCCCAGAAGTCTGAATTTCATCACATTTCTATACTCAAATGTACAATCCTATTTTTTTTCCCACAGAGACCAAACTCCTCAACATCTTACAGCTTAGTAGCACAATTAATGCTACCAATCTCTGCTGGATTCAAGAAAATGACCATAAAGATGCAAAGCTCTTTATACCAATCCTCTGAGCTTGGGGTTCCCCAAAGTTTTCATGGGGGGGGGGAACCAGTTTTTAAGAAAGAGATCTTTAATCATGAGTACCTCTGCTGTAATCACGCGGTCTGGTTCACAAACCTTCTTTAAGGGTCCAGGATGACACAAAAATAGTTATAAAAAAAGGATTAAAATAAACTTATCCACACATCTAATCACAGGGAAATTTACATATGGGGAACATAAAAATAGCCTTATAGACTCCACGGGCAGAAGGGATCATCATGATCACTTAGTCTGACCTTGTATACATTATGGGCCACAGACCCTCACCCATCCACTCTTGTAGCAGGCCGAGAGCATCTGGCTGAGCTACACAAGTCCTCAAATCTTGATTTAAAGACTTCAAGTTACAGAGGATTCACCACTTACATTAGTTCAAACCAGACCCATGCCCAATGCTACAAAGGTAAGTGAAAATCCCCCGTGGTCTCTGCCAATCTGACCCAGGGGAAATTCTTTCCCATCCCCAAATATGGCAATCAGTTAGACCATGAGCATGTGGGTAAGAATCACCAGCCAAAGGGGCTGTGTAGTAGCTGGGAAGGAGTAAGACAAAATGTAGCTGCACATGGTGCAGAGAAGAGATTGTGTGTGTGTGTATTGAGATTTGCTGGAGAAAAAGTAGGAATCAAGTATCAGAGGGGTAGCCGTGTTAGGAAGGGTGAGGTGTTCACACCTCAACTGCTAGCAGAGCACCTCACCCTCCCTGATTGAACTAACCTCGTTATCTCCATACTGATTTATACCTGCCTCTGGAGATTTCCATTACTTGCATCTGAAGAAGTGAGGTTCTTACCCACGAAAGCTTATGCTCCCAATACTTCTGTTAGTCTTAAAGGTGCCACAGGACCCTCTGTTACTTTTTGTAGTAGGAATAGTGTTGATTAGCGGGAGTGCTAGGTGGACCACAGGATCAAAGAACCACTTTCCTTAACAATAAAGTCTAACTGTGTCAGTGGTCTATTTACCTATGCTACTTCCATGATATTTTTTCCATGTACTCCATCTTTACAACATCTATGAACCCTAACTGTTCAGCCATTAGACCTGGTCAAAATTATTCATTCTAGCCATTTTCGTATCAGAGAATGTGGTATTCTTACAACTGAAATTTTCAATGTAAAATATCAATGGCTGGCTTTTTTAAATTGCCTTCTGGAATGAAATCCATGCTGACTAGAAAGGTACACAACTCCTAACTCAATTTTTATTCAGCTGTTATTCAAGACAGCTACAGTGGAATTTGCATAAGTACAAAATAACGAATGTCCCCAAGACTTGGCCCACAGAAAATGGAAATGATCTTTTAGCTTCCTTAGGGCTCATGAAGAATCATTGTCCTTGTGGGTCATTACAGTGCTCTCTCCTGCCTTGTACCAGCAGAGTGCTCTCCTACCCATTCTCTTGGGGGAACTGACTGAACAGTCTGTGTTCCAATTTCCCAACCTCTCCAGATGATAGACACCAGAGACTGATGGGAATTGGAACACCAGGTTTGAATACCTCTTGAATTCCAGGGATCTTCCAATCCTTATTGAAATTTCCCCCCTCAGCCATGTCTTTTCCCTGGTCTCGCTAGCGTTCCCTGTGGGTAGAGAACAGACAGAGTCTGGATATACAGAACAGAAAGGAGATTATTTATTGATGCTCCTGAAGAGAGACATCTGGTTCTCTCAGTCTTTTCAGCTCTCAGCTTGTATCAATAAAAAGGGTCTCTATACATTCTGGCCTTACATGCCATAAGCAGCATGCTGCTCATGGTCCACCAGCATGAAACTTTCTGACCCTTTGGAGGGCTATGTCTGTCACAGAGGCCTGGTGGACAGCACTCGCACCACAGAAAGTTTTCCTTAGTGCCCCCTTCACTTCTTGGTTCCTCAGGCAGTAGATGAAGGGGTTAATCATGGGGGTGACAATAGTGTACACGACCGACACCACCTTGTTCAAGTCAAAAGGGTGGATCTTCTTGGGCCGGGCGTACATGAAGAGGGAGGTTGAGAAGAAGATGATGACCACAGTGAGGTGGGAGGCGCAAGTGGAGAAGGCTTTTTTCCTCCCCTGGACAGTGGGGAGGTGCAGGATGGTGGCAATGATGCACAGGTAGGAGACAATGGTCACAGAGAGCGGGACCATCAGGATGATCAAGGCTAGCACAAAGTCTACCCTCTCCGCTAGTGACATGTCGGTGCAGGCCAGGTTCAGCACCGGGGAGATGTCGCAGAAGAAATGGTTGATGATCCCCGGTCTGCAAAACGTCAGTTGCGAAATGAAGGACACCTTGACCATGGAGATGGAGAAGCCACTTACCCAGGAGACAGCTGCCAGCTGCAGGCAGAACCGGTGGGTCATGATGGCCGGGTAATGCAGTGGGTTGCAGATGGCCACATAGCGGTCGTAGGCCATGGAAGCCAGCAGGACACACTCAGTGCATAAGAGGGAGCTGAAGAAGTAGAGTTGGGTCATGCATCCCACAAAGGAGATGCTCTTGTTCTCCACCAGGAAATTCACCAGCAGTTTGGGGATGGTGACTGAGATGTACCAGGCTTCCAGGAAGGAGAGGTGACTGAGGAAGAAATACATGGGCTTGTGGAGGTGATGGTTTGTCTGGATCAAGGCAATGATGACCATATTCTCCAGGAGGGTCAGCACATAGGCCACCAGGAATATCACAAAGAGCAGTATCTGTAGCTCCAAGATTGTCGGGAATCCCAGCAGAATGAACTCCTGGACACTGGTGTTGTTCTCCTGCTCCATGGGGCCCTTGACAGTCTGCAGAGTCAGAAATAGACAGAAATAAGTGGTTGAAATGATAGATGCCTGTTTTCTTGAGATCTTTCACTTCAGCACTTTACTTTGATATTCCTCATTATTAGACCCATACTCTAGTTTTTGAACGCCTCACCATTGTGGGAACTATGGCCCAGATTCTCAGACGGTGACTGCCGGTGCTACACCAATTTGCCCCAATAGAAGATCTCACTCAATATTACTCTAACAACTCAACCATCCTTAACTCAAAGCTACATGGGGGAGATTTTAAAATGCACCTAAGGGATTTAGGAGGGCAAGTCCTATTGAAAATCAGTTCAACTTCTATCGAAGATTCTTGTATGGCCACCTTCACTGTAGTATGTGAGCACTTGCATGTAGTTACCCTCACAACACCCACATGAGGTTGGGCCATTCTATTATGCCCATTTTACAGATGGAGAATGGACAGATGACCAGATTTTCAAAGTTACTTGAGATGCCTACAGATGCAGATAGGCTTCTAGTGGAATTTACAAAAGGACCTAAGTTATTTAGGCACAGACAGTTGGTGGCAGAGCAGGAATGGATCCCAGGGTTTCTCAAGTCCCCAACTAGCCCCATAACTACTGGACCATCCCTCCTCTCATATGTGCTTTGGCACATTTGAAAATCTTTCCCATTGTCTTTAAGAGGGCACAAAGTCCCTGCAGGGAATTGCAGAATGCACAATGGCAGAGGAGACCTCTTGTTTACCAGTGGAAAGGGTTTGTGCACCCTGGAGCTATTTGCACACATTCCTGCATCTTCAATTACCTGCTACCAGTCAGAACAAAGGCCTGGACATTGTTATAGGAAAGTCCAGTGAAGGCCTGTGTTCAATCTGCAGCAGTGGGTCAGAAAAAGGATCAGATATGTTAGGATGCATCAGGATATCAGTAGGAATCTGCCTACTTAAAGGCAATGAAGAAAAAAATCAGATCTCAATTACAATGTGGCAGATCAAGAATAATGCTAACAACTTTCACCACAGAGGGAAAAGGAATGGATACACTTTATGTGTAAGGTAATAAGAGGTATATTACTGGATTAAGAATCAAGCTTCCTGAGGTCTATTCCTAGTCCTGCCACTGAGTTATTGATCAATTCACCTCACTGTTCAATTCCTCAGTTTCCCCATCCATCATGTAGTGATAATAAACCTACCTTCATAAAGAGCTTTATAGAATGGAATAATTAATAACAGGATGGGTCATATTTGATGTTAATTCATGTCACAAATGATACTATCTCTCTAATAAGATTCCAGATATGTCACCTGTCTGTGTGTCATTTTGAAGCCTAGAGTGTCTATTGAGTCAGTGTAAAGTGGTGGAAAGAACCCCAAGCATGGAGGAGGGCTCTTTTTGTTCAGAATATCACCAGCTTCAAACATCACTTGGACTTGTGGTTCCCTGCCATCCTATTTTTAAGTTCTCAGCCATTCTGACGTTACAAATTACACCTCTGCAGTGGACAGCTACAGTAAGGCAGGAATACATTCCATGGCAAGCATCCTAGAAGGTTGTGATATCATAGGTAAGTCAACCAATTACCACCCTTACTTTACAGCTAATTTGTGTGCAATAATTTCATTGGTTGTATGAGAGAGACTACACAATGGTGGATTACTTGATCTAATTGCCACACCCATTGCACAGCATGGCTTTCAGGGACCAGTATTAAAAAAATATTTCTATTATATCAAGAAGAAGAAGATAGTTCACTTTTGGATGTTCACTTTATAGCCTGCTACTATCATATTCAATCTGGGGTCCAGAAAGGTCAATAGAAAGTCATCATCACAAGTGGAAGAAGGAAGGAGGGAAGGACAGAGAGAGACATTGGATTTTTAGCTTTGAGTGCTACTAGTGTTGCATTCAATTCATGGCCAAAACAAAGTTGGTCATTTTTATGTCCCAGTTTTGCAAAGACTGAAGCAAGCACTTAACTTTAAACACATGAGTAGCTCCATTACTTTCCACAGAACAACTCATGTGCATAAAATTCACCATGCTATCTTTGCAGGATCAGTATTTGCATGTAAATTTTGAAACTTAGTAGAGGAAAACACAAATTACAAAAAGGTGAAGCAAAATAATAATAATGGTCAACATTTGATGTTAATTTCAAATCATATCTGTTTATTATTATTTAGTGTTACTAGCCATTAATTTCCAATTGCACTAGTGTCACATTCATTTAATCTCACAGAAAGTGCAATAGGTTAAAATATAATAATATTTAGATGTGACATGTGATTCATAATACAAAACTAGGTGGGGAGGTGTTTAAAAGAAACTAAGGGATTTGGGAGCAGAAGTGCCACTAAAAGTGAATGAGACTTGTGTCCCTAAATATCTTAGATGCTTTTGAATATCTCCCTCAGAACTCATAGAATCATAGAATATCAGGGTTGGAAGGGACCTTAGGAGGTCATCTAGTCCAACCCCCTGATCAAAGCAGGACCAATTCCCAACTAAATCATCCCAGCCAGGGCTTTGTCAAGCCTGACCTTAAAAACCTCTAAGGAAGGAGATTCCACCACCTCCCTAGGTAACCCATTCCAGAGCTTCACCACCCTCCTAGTGAAAAAGTTTTTCCTAATATCCAACCTAAACCTCCCCAACTGCAACTTGAGACCATTACTCCTTGTTCTGAGAACAGTCTAGATCCATCCTCTTTGGAACCCCCTTTCAGGTAGTTGAAAGCAGCTATCAAGTCCCCCCCCCCGACATAAAATAGAGGGCTATATTCTCATCTTCATTACACGAACAGAAACAAGAAGTAAATATGAGATTTGCAAAAGAACTTAAGTGAAATACATAGACAAAATCCCATTGGTTTCCAATGGGAATTAGGCATCCTTCTTTAACCTTAAATCCATTGAAATCAAAGGAATCACTTCAGATTTACATAAGAACATAAGAATGGCCATACTGGGTCACACCAAAGGTCCATCTAGCCAAGTATCCTGTCTTCTGACAGTGGCCAATGCCAGGTGCCCAGAGAGAATGAACAGAGCAGGTAATCATCAAGTGATCCATCCCCTGTCGCCCATTCCCAGCTTCTGGCAAACAGAGGCTAGGGACCCCATCCCTGCCCATCCTGGCTAATAGCCATTGATGGACCTATCCTCCATGAATTTATCTGGTTCTTTTTTGAACCTTGCTATAGTCTTGGCCTTCACAACATCCTCTGGAAAAAAGTTCCACTGGTTGACTGTGTGTTGTGTGAAGAAATACTTCCTTTTATTTGTTTTAAACCTGCTGCCTATTAATTTCATTTGGTGACCCCTAGTTCTTGTGTTATGAGAAGGAGAAAATAACACTTCCTTATTTACTTTCTCTATACCATTCATGATTTTATAGACGTCAATCATATCTCCCCTTAGTCATCTCTTTTCCAAGCTGAAAAGTTCCAATCTTATTAATCTCTCCTCATACGGAAGCCGTTCTATACCCCTACTCATTTTTATAATAGTGCAACTGAGATCAGGAAAACGCTCTCAAATCAAACATATTTAACCTGGGGTTTTCAAAACACTTACGTGAATTAAGTGCCCAGCTCCCATTGACTTGAAAAGAGAGTACATATATATCTTTTAAGCTGTCTTTGAAAACCCTGGCCTTAAAGGCCAAGTTTGTATAGAAGATGAGTCTTTATTTGCATGAATATAACATAAGTGAAGAAATAGTATAGCTAAATAAAGGAAGATAATAATAAATCATGATGCCATTCCTATTCTAGTGACAGCACAGACAATACATTTATGTTGCAGAAATCTGTAGGAAAGAGGTTTTGGGCTGATTTTCTACTAGAAAGTAAGTCCCTCTCTGTAGTGTATGATGTGAATTGGGGTTATTTTTATATATATGTGGTTTTATATATTATATCATATTATATGCTAAAGGGTTTATCATAGTCACATTTGTAACAAGAAAGGAAGGAAGGAAGGAAGGAAAGAAGTTCACCAACAGAAAAATGAATTACTGAAATTTACTTGAAATAAAATAAAAATTTTACAGTGTATAGATCTTTAGAGCTCTGACAATCTACTAAATAACATGAGTCTGTAACTCTGATGTTCCCAAGAACATATTAAAGTGAGGAAAAGAATAAAAATTCACTCACTCATTTGTGAATGTAACCTATAAGCAACAGAGCCAAATCCAGATTTTTTTTATTCCATTCTTTTAAGGAAAAATTCTCTCTGAAGTTGATGAGAGTTTTGCCAGAATAAGATTAAGTAAAATCTAAACAAGAATTTTCAAAAGGTTTTGGCGTTCCAATCTATATATCCCCGTACACATTTATCTGCCAGTATATATATATATATATCTCCATCTCTCTTTGGCTCTATTACATGTCTACTCACCCACTATGTCTCTCTATGTGTATATATACTTGTTTCTCCATCACTCTCTCTACATATATACTCATCTATCTAATATCTCCATCTCTCTGCATATATACTCATCTATCTGATTTCTCCATTCCCTATATAATCATTTATCTAGTGTCTCTATCTGCATATATACTCATCTATCTAGTCTCTCTGGTATGACCCAGTGTCTCCCCACCTTTACATTAGTGATTTTTGAGGGCATAGAGAACGCAAAACTAAGCCCTAAGAAAGTTCCCAAACAGAGCGAGAGCAGTGGAAAGTTCCGTTCCCGTCACCTGAGCAGCAGAGATCAGCAGCTGAGGGCTGTTCCTATCTTCCAGTTCATAGACAAAGCCTTCCCTCTTCATTCTCTTAGTGAGACACAGCCGAACAGATTCTGAATTGCTGCAAGTAGGGACAACTGCAGTGATGCTGATGGGTTTGGACCAGTTTCCACCAGGCGGGAAGAAGACTCTCAGAAGACTCTCCTCTACATCCCCTGGGATCTAATCAGAGAAACATCCCCCAGAGCCGACCATCGCTGGTTACACGCCTGTGTGTGACTTATTGAAAGGCCTTTGGCTCGGATTTTCCAAGGCAGTGTGGATGGAGCACTGTGCTGAAACTCAGGCAACCTGGGTTCAATTCCCATCTCTACCACTGGCCTGCTCAATGACTTTAGCCAAGCCACTCCCCACCCATACCTCACTTTCCCCCAACTGTAAAACTGGGATAATGATGCTGGCTCCTTTGTAAAGCATTTTGAGCCCTAGTGGTTGGGACACTAACTTGGGTGAGTCCCTGCTCCAACTCATGCAGTGCAAGGACTTGAACCTGGGTTTCCTACATTCCAGATGAGTGCCCCTCATCACTGTGCTTTTAGCTATTTGGGCCTGGGGAAAAATACATTCCCCATTTTGTAATTTTTTCCAAAAAAGTTTGAATCACCTTATTTTCATATTGATGTGGAGAAAAAACAAATTTAGAAACCTCAACATTTGTCATGATATGGAATTCATTTTCCAGCCAGCCCTAGCCATTAGGTCTCCATGTAGGAGCAGGGATCAGCCCCTGGAGTCAACCTGGAGAACCAGT
>NW_020683379.1:0-1331 GCF_002925995.2 Terrapene triunguis
GTCTGCCGGCACCTAGATGACATATGGTGACGGTGAGCTGAGCTGAGCGGGCTCCATGCTTGCCGTGGTATGTTGTCTGCACAGGTAACCCAGGTAAAAAGGCGCGAATCTATTGTCTGCCGTTGATGTGACGTAGGGGGAGGGACCTGACGACATGTACCCAGAACCCCCCGCGGCACTGTTTTGCATCATCCCGGCATTGGGATCTCAACCCATAATTCCAATGGGCGGCGGAGACTGCGGGAACTGTGGGATAGCTACCCATAGTGCAATGCGCCGGAAGCCGACGCTAGCCTCGGTACTGTGGACGCGGTCCGCCGAACTAATGCACTTAGAGCATTTTATGTGGGGACACACACAATCGGCTGTATACAACCGATTTCTATAAAACCGGCTTCTATTAATTCGACCTAATTTCGTAGTGTAGACATACCCTAAGGGGGAATATGATAGAGGTATATAAAATCATGAGTGATGTGGAGAAAGTGGATAAGGAAAAGTTATTTACTTATTCCCATAATACAAGAACTAGTGGTCATCAAATGAAATTAATAGGCAGCAGGTTTAAAACAAATAAAAGGAAGTTCTTCTTCACGCAGCGCACAGTCAACTTGTGGAACTCCTTACCTGAGAAGGTTGTGAAGGCTAGGACTATAACAGAGTTTAAGAGAGAACTGGATCAATTCATGGTGGTTAAGTCCATTAATGGCTATTAGCCAGGACGGGTAAGGAATGGTGTCCCTAGCCTCTGTCTGTCAGAGGATGGAGATGGATGGCAGGAGAGAGATCACTTGATCATTGCCTGTTAGGTTTACTCCCTCTGGGGCACCTGGCATTGGCCACTGTCGGTAGACAGGATACTGGGCTAGATGGACCTTTGGTCTGACCCGGTACGGCCTTTCTTATGGTCTTATGTTCTTATGAAGGCCCTGTGGGAAGGAGCAGAGCGTTGGGCCTGTGGGCTCGATACGATGACTCAGTGGAAGCTCTTTGGGGCAGGGAGAGCTTTGTGTGGCTGGGCAGTGCCTAGCAGAATGGGGCCCCGGGCTCAGACTGACGGCTGTGCAGCCAGTGGCAGTACAAACAAATAACAATGGGGGGGGAACAAAGCGACACATCTAATCGTTGGGATTTTACACAAAGACCTTTTCAAATCAGACGTGGGGAGCGTCTCGGGGAGAATCGGATGCTTGCATTGGGATTTTACACAAAGACCTTTCAGAAGAGCCCTAGACGGTGTCTGAGCTGGCTCGGATGAGGCAGCAAGGGGCAACGCAGCCTGAGCCAGTGAAACTGCCAATCCCCCAGGGAGCAGTGGAAGCAGGTCCAAG
>NW_020683380.1:0-3456 GCF_002925995.2 Terrapene triunguis
GAAGGGGGTGGGGGTGGGAAGGGGCATGGGATGGGGAAGAGACGGGGATATGGGAAGTGAGGGCAGGGGGGAAGCTGGAGCCCAGCATGCAGCATCCCCTTGGCAGAAGCTGGGGCTCCCCTATTAAGCAGGCCCATCAAACCCTCACCCTGACAAGCCCCACCTCCCCTGCATCTGTAGCACCCCGATGAGCCCCCCAGACACCCTCCCCACTGAGCCCCAACCCCATGCACCTGGACCCCCACCCAAATGAACCCCACCTCCCCTGCACCTAGACCCCCCTGCTGAGCCCCAAACACCTTCACCTGGATCCCTGCAGAGTCCCACTGCCCCTGCACCTGGAACCCCCCAATGAGCTTCTGTGCATCCAGACCCCCCGCTGAGCTGCCCGCACCCAGATTGCCCCACAGAGAACTCCCTTGCCCCCACCTGGATCCCCCCACACTAAGTCCCTCTGCACTGGGATCCTACTGCCGGGCTGAGCCTGCTCACCCACACCTGGTGTGCCGGGCAGGGTGTTCCTGGGGCAGGCCTGGCCCTTGCCCTGAGTCAGGGTCGGGTGCAGCCTCACTGCCGAGTCCCTGTCCTGGGGTGGGGTGGGGGGAGGCTGCAGGGTAATCTCCCACCTCCATGCAGCCAGTGGCCTGTGCGCCGCACTGCCATGTTGGAGCCTCCACATTTATTTATTGACAAATAAAATTTGCAGAATTTTAAAATATGGTGCACAGAATTTTTAATGTTTCGGTGCAGAATCCCCTCAGGACTATGGGGCGCTGTGCAGCTGTGATGGTGGGGCTGTGAGGAAGGGGGTGGGCAGTGGGGAGGTCTATGGGTGGAGGGCGCTGGGCGAGCGGTGTGGTGTGCAGGGTGCTGTGCAGTTGTGGTGGGAGGCCAGCGGGGGAGGGCTGGGCATAGAGATCTGTGGTGGAGGTCTCTGGGCGAGGGGGCGCTGGGCATAAGGGTGGGGCACTGGGCAGAGGGGTACACTGGCAGCATAGGGCTGGGCAGGCCCATGTGCGTCTGGCAGCTGCAGGTTTGTAACCAGTGCCCTCCTGCTGGGCTGCGCGGAGCAGGGCTGCTCCCGCCACGCTGTGCCTCATTGCCCCCAGCCCGCCCTTCGCTCTGGAGACTGACCATCCCGCCCCGCTGCACCTTGCCCCAGGGGGGCCCACACATAGGTTTGGCGCCGGGCCCACAAAACGTTCAGCCGGCCCTGCTTGCACTGTGCCACTGCAGAGAATGTTAAAAATCAAATGCACTTGACTCTTCCCCATTTCTGTGCTTTGTTTTGCATCTCGCGCCGCTCAGACAATGGAGTTAGATTGCTCGGCGCAGTCAGTCCTCTGCCCCCTGTGGTGGTGTCTGGGGATCCACAGGGCAGGGCGATGCTTAATTTATATAGATTTGCATGCCCTTAAATACGTCCTCACAGAAACGACTCTGTTCCTAGGCGGCTTGTCAGCCCACCCCCTTCTTTTTTACAACACAAAGAGAAACATCCTCAGCTGCTGTTCATCTATGTAGCTCTGCCAAAGTGAATGAACTAAGCGGATTTACACCATTTGAGGATTGGGCCCAGCATCTACAGGGTTAGTCCTTAAGCCATGGAAAGAGAGAGATTTTGGAAGGCTCTAGAATTCCACTCTCCTCAGCGCACAAATTGTTCTCTCCACAGTTCCTCCCCCCCTGCCCGCATCCCATCCCCCACACAAGGAAACAAGCATAGAGAATTTGGAACAGAAGAGTTAAAAGAACTGATTAGCCAAGATGGTTCTGCCCAGACAGTGACAAGACGAAATCAGACGTTCAAGCGTACAAAAAGCGCATACGCGTCCCTCGGGAAATCAGCCCAATTCAATATCCTTTGTAACCAATTAGTCCTGCTTGATGCAGAGCGGCATGGCGTGTGCTCAGCTTTTTATCGATTAGCATGTGTTCCCCGCCCAATTCCCATCGCCAGTGGGCCGGTGAGAGACTTCGCCGAGCACGGGGCGCCGCCTAAGCTTAGACAGCGCTGGCGGGACGGGGATGCCACTGCACTCACACGGCATCAGCAGCGGCATATGTTTGCAAATTCTCCTCTCCAAGAGCAATGGAAATGCTGGAGGATGGGAAAGAAAGGAGAAAGTGAGCCCTGGAGGGGCTAATGAAAGTAATTAATAGAGTGGCCAGCCCTTGATGCTGCTCATGCGCTAGGGCTAATCAGTGACTCAGCTCTCTTGGGGTCCCCTGGACAGGAAGCGTTTATGAAGTCAGTGTTGCCTTGTGAGGCGAGCAGGCAGTGCTTCCTGGAGTGCAGTGTTTGTCCAGGGCAGGCTGCTGTGTGTCTCTTTGGAGCCCGCGGCCGTGCCTGGCCACAGCTAACGCCCAGACAATGCTGCAACTCCCTGCTCGGCTGTGAGCCTCTGACGCCAGGCCTGAAACCTCACAAGAGCCCTGCGCCTGGGGTGGAATTCAGCCCTTTGTCTGGTACCGCTTGGCCTCCCAGCAGGAGTTCAGGCCTCGCCAGCTGCTGTCAGGTGCACAATGGTGTTTAATGCGCACAGCGTGTTGTCATCATGGAAATGGCTTCAGCTGTTTAACCTAGAGACACTGGACCCGCCCCCCAGCTGGTGTAAATCAGTGTAGGTCTATTGATTTCAATGGGCCAAACGCAGCCATGGTGCAACCAGGTACCACTCCACCGCTGTGAACGGAATGGCAGCTACTTACACCAGGCCTGAATCTGGATCAGTGCCACCAACTTGCATCGTGCAATAAAACCAGTAACTGCATCACCGTCATTCCAATGACTTTATTGGTCACAGCTGTCTGCCAGGTTTACTGAGCTGACACGTTGACATTTCTTCTACCGACATCACCACCACCCTCTAAAGAAAGCCCCAACTGACACCCGTCAGCTCACACACACGGGATAAAAACCCCATAACATTCACCAAATAACCCCCCTCCTGTAGGCTACAGCATGGGCCCTGCACAGAGCCTAAGTGAGATCGGCCGTCAGAAATCCTCCCTCAGTAGCCAGAGGGCTGTGCCAGAGACGCACCAGAGCTAAGGAAACCCCCTGGCTACTGCATGCCCCTGGTGGATTTACTGGTGCATCAACTTGGCACTGCCCCTAGACTCTCTTTATGCACTGGGGCTGCTGGACGCCCCACGGAGCACCTGAGGGTTGTAATCTCCTTGTGTGGGCTCCCTGCATCCTACTAGCCGTGCCCTAAATCACTGAGACCGGACTGAGACTGAGCAGTTTCCTGAAGCAACAGCATAAAGGGAGACAATCTGGGCGCTGCTCCTAGGGTGACCAGACAGCAAATGTGAAAAATCGGGACGGGGGTGGGGGGTAATAGGTGCCTATATAAGAAAAAGACCCAAAACTCGGGACTGTCCCTATAAAAATCGGGACATGTGGTCACCCTAGCTGCTCCGCCGGGCAAGGAGACTAGGCTGGATGAG
>NW_020683381.1:0-3129 GCF_002925995.2 Terrapene triunguis
ACATGTTTGGCTTTTTGGCAATTCCCCCCGGACGGGGGTTTGAGTGCTGAAAAGCCGGACATGTCCGGGAAAAAGAGGACGTATGGTAACCCTACTTTCACTCTCTGTTTAGCTAATTCCCTTCCAGCAAAGCCTCACTTAAAAAAATCAAAACAAAACAAAAAATCAAACATCCCACTCCCACAGCACAGAACCAACAGGATGCCAGCAAAACATCACACTGTTCACTTGATTGTATGTTATATAGCCTCCCTGCAACACTTTATCTTCTCTATTTAGATTATAATCTCTTCATGGCAGGGGCTGTTTCTTATTCTGTGTTTGTTCAAAGCCTAGTACAATGGGGCCTTATTATGGATGGGATCCCTAGGTAATATTACAATATACATAATAAGTACATTTTAAATTAGTTTTCTAAACACTGAATGTTTTGAAAGACTATTTTAGAACCCTTAAAATTCGTACAGTTCTTTTTCTTTGAAAAGATGACAGAAAACATTTCTTAAGAACCGTATAATTTACATGATCTTTCTACCTAGTTTATGAATAAACATCACTGACTAGGACAGCAGTGTTATGGGAACAAGGGTTATTAGGCAAATTGTGCTATACACAACTATGTGTAGGTCTCACCAAGAGTCTATTTTTTTTTAAATGCTGTCTGATAGTAGAAGCTAAATTTACCACTTAGATACTATGGAGATGGGATTATAGAAAACCTTAAAATAAATATTTTTAAAATTAATATTCAGATTACTGAAGACTTCCCCTACTTTACTACAGCAATTTTAAAGGCAATCAAATAACAGCCTCCTCTTTACAAGAACCAAAAAAATGCCATGGCAGTCCTCAGAAATGATTAACAGACTTATAACTAAATCTTACCTGGTTTCAAGTTTGAATTCTGCAAGTTTAGCTCTGAGCTCATCTCTACTCATTCTATTAATGTAACCATTGGTCACAGCAATTTCTTTGTAAACTGGGTCACTGTAATCACTTGAACTGGAAGTGCAATGTTGTCCATTATTTTCTTCGCCATCAAGTCTACAACGCTGCTTGCCCTACAAGAAAAAGTCTGCAATTAGTTTAAAAAAGCTAAAATGGAAGTTAAGTAATTACAACTGACACATACCTCCATGACCAAACCTCAATGTAGCATCATGCAATTTTCCTCACGCATAGTATGTATTGGTTTATATAGCTAAAAATACATCAATATGCCAACTATCAGTTTTGAAAGGCCATTATGTCTCCTTTCCATCATATATCTTTACAATATATAGATGGTAGAAAAAAGAAGAGACTGGGATTTTAAATTGTTTTTTGGTATGACACAGGGATGTAAAATATTAAACGTTAAACAGTAAGCATTAGTCTTACCATTAACCCACCCTAACCATTAACCCCCAGCCCCAGGCAGGCAGGCGGGCCGGAGCAGCCCCAGCCCCAGCCCCTCTCCCTTTAATTGATTAACCAGTTAAACAATATAATGTTAATCGTTTAAACGGTTAACTTTTTAAACAATATTTACATCCCTAGTACGACATACCAATGGGGAAAGAAAGTGGGAGCAGACATTTGTCACACTTAAGCGTAATGAAAGTGCCACTCTTCCTAGAAACATGAGCTGTCAAAGGCTTAGCTGGATAAGGGAAAATAAGAGTTTCTATACCAATTTTGACCAAGATTTTTGTTGGCAAATGTGTAATAGTGTATAAAGTCAATATGACAACTAAGCTTTATAGTCATTCTTCTTCAGGAAAGGAGCTGCAAATTCACATTTAATTCTACCACATCTCACTTTAAATCACTATATCTAGGTGGTCATCACTCCTCATTTCTACAAATGGTTCTTCCAGCTCAAGCACAAGGACAGAGTAATATGTAAGCTTGCCATCCTATTTTCTATGCTATTCTAGAGAGGATATCAGTCATCAGAGCTGTCAGAAAGACCAGCATCTTCCATTGGCACTTAATTCATGTAACTAAGTGTTTTGATTCCCACTGCAGGTGAAGTATACACCTTGGTGCATTATCTCAGATCACATTTCTCTTTGAGGCTTGGCAGAGTTTTGATGTGAAGGATGTGTCCTTCCATATTATAATCCACCCATTTAATCAGAAATACATCACATTGTGCAAGAGACTAACACCAACAGCAATGGATTCTACCATTTGAACTCACCGCACTCCAAAGTGTTCACCAAGTGTCTGGCAGTAGTGTCAGCCCACCCGAGAAGACCTGGTATTTGGGTGTGTATATCCATATCTGGATATACAGAGTTAATCAGAGATTATTCATCCCAAAAGATGCAATATGCTTTCAGGACAGCATCAGGACTTTCCCATCATTGGACATAAGACAAACTTGAAAAGTTCACTTTCATCACTGCGTAAGCAGTGGAGTTTATGGAGCAGTCCTGGATTACAAATCTTCTAAAGCTATCTCCCAAAGGGCAGATTCCAGACCATGCTCAAAACTATCCTTGAGTTTCAGGTAAAACCATGAGACAAATCTCTGATTTTACTTTGGACGGTTAGCATTCATGCATATAATATTACTGCTCTAGTAAAAAATGGCTAAGATCACTGCAAACTTGGCCAAAAACAGTTCATCAGCCCCATCTCAATTGCATCTCCATATACCCTGCAGCTGTGCTTTCCTATTGAGACATTGTCTAAAACAGAACATGTTTTCAAAGGCATTCACTTCACTCCAACTCCATCATCTCCTTGGATAACAGACACTTCAGGAATAGGCTGGGGAATTCACTTAGGTCAGTTCACAACCCAAAGCCCTGGGACAGTATGGATAGCACTTAAAAAATACACAATTATAAAAATGACATTCACTGATCGACTTCTTTATGTAAAATATGAAATTGTTTCTAAATAGCAAGGTGACTGCTCTTCAATGAAAGCCAGTGGCCTGCCAAGTATTGGGATTAACAGAGAAGACATTTTAAACAACCACAGAACCAAAGTTTGAATACATTATAGAAAAGTATCAGAGGGGTAGCCGTATTAGTCTGGATCTGTAAAAAGCAACAGAGAGTCCTGTGTCACCTTTAAGACTAACAGATGTATTGGAGCATAAGCTTTCGTGGGTGAATGCCCACTTCGTCAGTG
>NW_020683382.1:0-2931 GCF_002925995.2 Terrapene triunguis
AAATTTGTTAGTCTCTAAGGTGCCACAGGTACTCCTGTTCTTTTTAAAGAATTTCAAGAAAATCGCAAAAAAAGAGAAAAAAAAATCTGAGTAACTCCTGAACCGAAAGAGAAATTTATTTTAAATTAGTTTTTAGTAAGTTTTTATCTAGCCCTACTTATTTTTTCTATTAACTTTGTGTTATTTTTTAATATATATATATATTTACAGAGAAAAAACAAATTATACATAAACTTCTCATAATACATTAACCATTTGCTACCTAACCTTGAAACATTTTATATATATATAAAAATAAATAAATGGATAAATTATAAATCAATTATCTGTATTGCACAATTTACAAACAAAATTTGTTTATAAAAATCTAGCTAGTTAAAGAAAAATTATTAAGTTAAGATAAAAAATAGAAGCAAAGTTCAGAGGAGGGGGCTGGAGATGGGAATGGAAGGAAGTGAATAGATAAGAGGGGGAAGGCTCAGGCATTTAGTAGGCTCATTCAGATACTTCCAGGAAAAGCATCCCACATTGGTGAGAATTTTCCGGGGGGTATTTCTGTTACTGTATACTATTCTTTCCATTCTTTCTTACAACATGAATGTTCCAGTCTTCAGTTGTTGGTTGCTTTTTGGATTAATAGTACTAGTCTTTTGGCAACATTTAATCTTCTGCTTAGCCAAAGGTTTTCAGATTTATTCAGCGTAAACATCCATTAGGTTTAAAATTACATGTTTAGCTTTTAACACAATGTTATTTGACAGGAAAAAATTAACTCTCCAATTAAGTTCTGCCTGGGTGTAGGGGCATTCCCAGTACATATGGGTTAAGTTAGCACCTACTGAATCACAATGCCAATATTTGTCTGATTTAGTGGCACCTGTTTTAAACAATCACAGATTGAGCCAATGCATCAATTTAATATGATTTAATGCTGGATTAATCTTAAACAGAGGTTCAAGGGACAGTTCAGAGCACTGACCTAGCCCTACTTATAACCAGAAGTATATCACAGGTGGAGATATAATAACTGGAGAAATTTCTTGATGCATATTTATCTATGTTGGGCTCATTCTTGTATCCCAGCAGGCGCTGGTCAAAAATGTTAAAATTTTGTTAGAATTTTGTTGCTATTTTTTGTTGAATGTTGAAAAATTCAAACCTGTTCTAATCACAGTACTGCCAGCAATAATAATGACCTACTCAGAGTTCAGCCTGAGATCTTGAAGAACATTTTTTTGCTAGAGCAAGCAATAACTAGGACCTAAGTTTCCAGTTCGGGGGGGGGAAATCTCATTTGACAGCAAAAGATCTTTGTCATAAAGACAAAATAAAAATAAAAAAACCCACCTCTCTGCAATTGTTCACTCAAACTGAAAAAAATAAAATTTGTTTAAGTAAGCTCGGTCCCTTCTTGTGTTCACTTTCTGAGCATGTGTAAGTTATCAAGTTTTCCACAAAACAATGCTTGAGAGTAAAGCAAATGATAAACTTGTGTGCTCAAGTAGCAGCAGATAGGACACTGCTTCATATAGCAGTGGATATGATTCCCTAAATTTCTCTCCACATTCCTAGCACTCAAGTAATTAAATGAGTCAGAAAAAGACCTCACAGAATCCTTTGTAACTCAGGGTACATGTACACTACGGAAACTATACCAGCATGGCTACATTGCCATAGCTGTGTATACAGAGCCTACACTGTGTATACACAGCCTACACAGACAAAAGGGGTTTGTCCATTGGTGTAGGAACACCCCCTCCCTGAGCAATGGTAGCTACGTCGGCAGAAGCATTCTTCCACTGACATAGGTGTATCTACACTGGGGGTTAGGTCAGCATATCTACGTTGGTCTGAGGTATGGGTTTTTTTCAACTTAACTTGTAAATGCAGGCCTAAGTCAGTGCGTGCACATCCAATTACTCTGTGTGAATGTAATGAGAGAATATTACAGTTAAACAATGCAAGCTGCCAATAAATCCTCTAGCACTGATGCCTCAGGTAAAGCCTGTGAATAATGAGAATGCTCATTATGAACTCTTGAGAGCTTCAGGGGCTAATATCTCCCTACTGAAACCAGTCTAACACCAATGTAATTCCATTGACTTTAGTAATGTTACTTCTGGTTTACAGTGGCAGGAGTGGAATATTAGTCCCATAGACTAACTATAGAACCATCAGGTGTAGATGGTAAGCTGTTTATGGATGGTAAAATACCTGCCTCACCTCAGCCATAACCACAATGTATGGTGGTCCTTAGCGAAAATTTCAGCTCCTCCATATCTATCTATCACTCAAAGAAAATAAAAATGTCGGTGCTTCTACTGTATACAAATAGTTTATCTAGCCCAGTTGCATCTGTTAGTTCTTCTGGGACTTGCATTTCTGATCTTTACCATTCTTCTTAATCTACTGAAGGAGAGGACAATATAATGTTTTCCATTTGCCAAGTAAATAAATCTACATGCTCTTTTGATCCTGTACTTTTTCTAAGTGATTGGTAATAGTGCAAATCAGTCACTATGGGGTACTGCACACTCAAAATTCCTCAGAAAAGTATGAGTCATCACATCATCATTCACAGGCAGAACGGAATGACTGGTTACTACTGCTAACTAATTTTACTCAGAAAAGTCTGATCATAGGCAGAGTTGAATGGTTGGTTATTACTGCCATCTAGTTTTCAGGAGGATTTTTTGTTTGTTTGTTTTTGTTCTTTTAAATGTGCTGGACTCTGATATTTCCCAAGAGTAAGAAGATATATAGCTCATTTTAGCTTCATACCATATACATTCCATGACATGTATAAACAATGCAAGCATGTGCAATCACAAAGCCTTTTAAAAGGATAATGCTTGAAATCTGGATGCATAACATTTAAAAGATATTAGAGATATTACCAGTTCAAGTTCTAAACACTCTGGGAAAGTGTAG
>NW_020683383.1:0-4682 GCF_002925995.2 Terrapene triunguis
ACTTAGGCGTCTAAAGTGGCAGTTAGGTGCCAAAGTCCCAGAATCAGTTCCTACTGGTATTCACAAATACCCTGCTCAGCTCTGACTAAGGGATAGTATGATGTAGGGCTCCCTCAGTCTCTCCTCTTGAAGCTGTTCCTCTATGGATAAATCATAAAAGAGGCAGTGCAGGGTTACTGTATACTTGGTCTTCTGCATCCGGGGTGAGTATTCTAGCCACCAGGCTATAGAGGAATTTATTCTCTCTCTCTCTCTCTCTATCTCTCTCTGCAGTCTGTCCTTATGACTTCAATAGAGCTACAGCTGTGTTACACCAGCATGGGAACTGCCAGATTGGCTGCACTCAAACTATGGCCAGTTTACAATAGCTGGACATCTGGTCAAATCTATGTAAATAATCTCCTTCTCCATTACAGTCTGACAGTTGTTCTAGACTACTATGTTGAAAACACTATTTAATATCTGTAGTATATAATTGGATTCTTATCTATTAAAATCATTAGAATTTTTCAAAAATAATAATAATCATAGAACAGGAAGGGACCTCAAGAGGTCATCTAGTCCAGTCCCCTGCACTCATGGCAGGACTAAGTATTATCTAGACCATCCCTGACAGGTGTTTGTCCAACCTGCTTTTAAAAATCTCCAATGATGGAGATTCCACAACCTTCCTAGGCAATTTATTCCAGTGCTGAACCACTCTGACAGTTAGGAAGTTTTCCTAATGTCCAACCTAAACCACACTTGCTGCAATTTTAGCCCATTGCTTCTTGTCCTATCCTCAGAGGTTAAGAAGAACAATTTTTCTCCATGCTCCTCATAATAACCTTTTATGTACTTGAAAACTGTTATCATGTCCCCTCTCAGTCTTCTCTTCTCCAGACTAAAGAAAGCCAATTTTTTCAATCTTCCCTCATAGGTCATGTTTTCTAGACCTTTAATCATTTTTGTTGCTCTTCTCTGGACTTTTTCCAATTTGTCTACATCTTTCCTGAAATGTGGTGCCCAGAACTAGACACAATGCTCCAGCTGAGGCCTAATCAGCGCACTGTAGAGCAGAAGAATTACTTCTCGTGTGCTGCTTACAACACTCCTCCTAATACATCACAGAACAATGTTTGCTTTTTTTGCAATAGTGTTACACTGTTGACTCATATTTAGCTTGTGCTCCACTTTGACCCCCAGATCCCTTTCCGCAGTTCTTCTTCCTAGGCAGTCCCTTCCCATTTTGTATGTGTGCAACTGACTGCTCATTCCTAAGTGGAGTACTTTGCATTTGTCCTTATTGAATTTCATCCTATTTACTTCAGACCATTTCTCCAGTTTGTCCAGATCATTTTGAATTATAATCCTATCCTCCAATGCTCTTGCAACCCCTCCCAGCTTGGTATCATCCGCAAACGTTATAAGTGTACTGTCTATGCATTATCTAAATCATTGATGAAGATTTGAACCGGACCCAGAACTGATCCCTTTAGGACCCCACTCGTTATGCCCTTCCAACATGACTGTGAACCTCTGATAACTACTCTCTGGGAACTGTTTTTCAACCAGCTATGCACCCACCTTACAGTAGGTTCATCTAGGTTGTATTTCTCTAGTTTATGAGAAGGGCATGCAACACTGTATCAAGAAGAAATGAATGTGACCAGAAAACATTATCTCGACACAGTGACATAATTTTGAAAAGAGGGGCCTGATAGAAAATTAATTGGACTTTTCCTCCTAAGTCACTTAAACTCCGACTCAGTGGGATTTTTGACTCAGCTTTCTGCACATCTGAATATCAGCCTGTATATACAGTAGAGAACTTATCTTGCCCTCCTGGAAGTGAAAGACTAATTTGACCTCAGTTATTAATGGAAAAGGGAATGAAATCAATGTTATGTCCAATGTCAAAATTATGTTTGTCCCCATACGACCCTAGATAGAAATTAAAGCTTTCCTCCATTATCAGCTCATGAGACAAATGACTAAGAAAAGAGATGGACCTTTAGTTGAATCTGAATGCCAACACAGGCAGATTCTGTGCACAGGAAAATTCAATTCCAAGTGCATTTCCCAGAGAATGCCCCCCCCCACACACAATCAATACAAACTACTGCACCAACTGATCTCACCTATCTCAGTGCTGCCTTGAGAAAGAGAGAGAAAGAGAGAGCTGGGTGATTGAAGAAAATCAGTTTTGCCAGCAATGGCCCCTGTGCCGTAGTTAAGTCTGTGTGAGCAGACTGCTGCAGCCAGGAAGACGTCAATGGGACTATGCAGAGACCCACCACTAGATAAGAGGGGCAGAATCTGGCCCTTTGAAATGAAAAGGAAACAAAAAATAAAAAGGATTAAAAATATGAATCAACTCACCTGCCTTTTAAGTGCAGATCATAAATATGGTGAGATCATTCTGACCTGTGATTTTCTCTTTTCTTCGTCTATCTACCTCCTTATTGCTTTGTCTATCTAATCTGTCTGTCTCTGGAATACAGCATCCAAGGAGATCCAATATTCTTAACCCTACACACCTTGAGGGGTTTCACTGCTCCGGGTAATCAGTGGGAGTGAAGCAAAGAGATTTTCCTTCGCTGACTCCAAGACTAGGTGCTGATTCTTCAGAGTTGTTTAAATGCTGTCTTGTTCCCCCTGGGACAATCTCTGGAGTTCACTCTCTGTAACAAGCTCCCAGTGACATTGTGCTGGGTCAGCCCGTAAGCAATGGTATATGGTACATAAGAATGAGAACATTGAGGATTGGGTTATCATAGGATCCAAGTGATTTAGGTACCCAATCTCAGTGATGGTCAATTAAAAAGGCATGTATTTAGGCTCAGATTCTCAAAGTAGCTGAAGGACTTAGATGTGCAAACAGCAGCACATTTCCTCTCCCTAAGACTCCTTTGAAGGTCCTAGTCTTAATGTATAATTACCACAAGAGTGCAGCAGAGGAGAAAGAATGGGGAATGACCAGACATCCTTAAAAAATCACCAATAGCTGGATACACAGGTTAAGGGATGAGAAAGGATCAAATAGACTGTATAAAATGTCAGGAAAGAACAGGAGACGAGACAAAGGAGGAGCTTTTCTGAATATAACTGGGTAAAATTTTTCAGACAAGTAGTTTATTCACTGAAAAATGCAGTTTGGTTGACCCTATACTATTTGTGAATTAGAAAAATAAAAGCCAAATTGTTTCATCCAGGGCCAAACAAACAAACAAAAAAAAAACAACTAAATTCACAAAGCAACACAGGGCACCTTAGTGCCTCCCCAGTACCTTTAACCTAGTGATTAGGGAACTCACCTGGGTCATGGGAGATCCTCATGCAATTCCTTCTCTGTCTGATGTAGAGAAGAGATTTGAAGTTAGGTCTCCTATCTCTCAGGAAAGTGCTTTAATCTCTGTGTCATAGGCCTTGCTGGAAACCTAAGCGTAAGTAACTGTATTAAGCAAACGCTTGGAACCAGAGTAGGCCTGTCTTTGACAGAATAGTAATGCACTAGGTAAGCCCATTCCTGACCAGAGAGGATGGTACATAACACACAGCTCTCTCGAGTAACAACGTAAACACATTCCTAAGAGATGGTACAAGAACACACTTACCCTTCATAAAGATAAGGAGGGGATGACAGAATAATGGGTGAGGATGTTTTGTTCTAACTAGCAGGTACAAGTATAAGGGTGGTAAGTAACAACATCCGGAGTGTAATACGGCACTTGTTTGTATCAATGTATAAAAGGAGAAGTCCTATGAGGGGCATCTTTGTATCGGCCGAGGGGACAGGACCCTGGTGTCCTATCTTGTCACAGAAATACATGTGTTAGTGTCCCTGTGACACCTTGGACAGGGCGCTTGTACTGTGCTTTGCTGACAATAAACATGGCTGAGGGCCTTCGCCACAAAACCAAGCCTGTGGTTGTTCTTTATGAATAACATAGAGTTCTGCTGAATCAGTAAGCTGCATTCCCTGCTCGTGCGGCTGACACCGGAGATCCAAGAACAGCAGCACTGAGCAGCCTTAACAACTCTCCACAGCACAAACAACTTGATCTATAAGGTATTTTGGGGCAGGGCTTTCTCAGTCTCTCTTAAGTTGTTGTGCTGCTGAATTTAAAAAGCAAAACAACAGCAGCAGAAACACGTGGCTCTAACGCAGCCATGGTGGCACGTAGAATGGGTTTCCATCTTGAATGGTCCTTTGCAAGTCTTCTTCATTTCACAAGAGTCAGGATGGAATGATTTAGGTTTCTGAAATCCCACAAAATTGCATCTTTCAATCTCATTCATGGTTGCACTCGTGCTCTACTTCCTTCTACCTCAGCTCTATAAACCTTCTGTAAAAGCATACGGTCTCCTGAACATTGTGCATACCCCCACCACTGCAGTCATCTTCTTCTCAACTAATGCAAGACTGCAACTTGCTGGGATCATTTAAGTATCTCCCTGTTTGTGACAAAATCAAATCTATGGATGTCAAGGATATGGCATAACTTTTGACACTGAAAACTGTTTAATTTCCTCTTCTCAGCTGTTTCTAATGCATATGTTTCTGTTCCATTTAACAGGGTTGCCATCACTACCATATTGAATACTTGTCTCTTAGTTTTCACATCGACATTCTGCCTCCCAAACAGAGGCATTTGAAGGTGCCGAAATGTCATTGGCACAAGACCCATCAGATGTGTGAC
>NW_020683384.1:0-4770 GCF_002925995.2 Terrapene triunguis
GGGGGGGGGGGTTCCGGTGGCGCGGCGCTCGGCGGGGGGGGCTGGGCGGGGCGGCGCTTTTTTTTTTGCAAAAGTTAGAGCCGGCCCTGCAAACAGGCCCTAGCTTGTGTCATGGTTGGAGTCCCCTGTTGCCTCTCCCTCTTCCTCCGTGTTGTTCACAGCAGGGTTCTCTGTCTTGGGCTCCTCTAAGGTATCCGCAGTAGTCTGTGGGGTGCTTGTGAGGTCAATGCCAAGGATGTCATGCAGTTCATTGTAAAAGCGGCAGGTCTGAGGGTGCACCAGATTTCTTGTTGCTTTCCCTCGCCTTTTGGTATCCCTGGTGAAATTCCTTTGCTTTCATGCGGCACTGTTGCTGTTCCCTGTCATACATCCTGCATCCCTGTGCAATTTGCTTATAGATATCCATCTTTCTACAGCTGTTCCGTAGCTGTTCTTTCTTGCACAGTCTCTTGTCCCCACAGACCCAGGAAAGCCAATAAGTCTTGCCTGCTCCAGTCAGGAGTGTGTCTAGTACCTCTGTGTGCATAGAGCCAAGGTTGGTTGCAGGGCCGTCCTTAGGATTTATGGGGCCCTAAGCAGTATTATTAAACTGGTGCCCCTATGCCCGACGGCAACCCGGGCTCACAGCCTGAGGGGGGGGGGATGGATGAGGCAGCAAAGGATACTGAGTCGCCTGGCCTGCCTCATGGCAGCGGAGAATCATAGTTCCCCATAGAGACCCCCGTACTCTCTCCCTCATGCAGAATGCATGGCGCCGGTGCATTTGGCTCGGTGAATACGGCACCTGCCTAAGGAGACTGCAGTGCGCGCTGGGTGTGCGGGAGCCTACCTGCTCTTACCTGCTATCATGGGCAGTGGGTGAAGCTGCCGCTTGGGAAGGCTAGCTCTCCAGCCCACCTCTTCTGCCTGTGGCCCCGCCCATACTCTACCCAGACCCCGCCCTCTCCCCACTGTCTCCCTCCTCTCTTCCCTCCCCCACCCTGCTCACCCCTTTCCAGCCAAATCCCTAAACCCAAATGAAGCAAATGACATTTGAAAAAACCACTCTTCTGCAATTTCTGCAAATGGAGCATGTTTTCCACTGCATGCCAGATGGTGAAGACTGGACAGGCAGAAGGTACCTAATTAAAAGCACTAAACTTGGGAATAAAAAAATGTCAGTGACAGGTTTTTCGATATACCCTGAAGTTTCAGAGATTTATTTGCAAAAACTTTGTAGTAAGGGCAAGTCAGCTGTCTTGCTGAATACAACATTAAACATTATGGAATACATGATGCAGCTCTTCTCTGTTTCACATTTTCTTAATCAGTATTTCTAAGCTGATTTTATATTTTAAATGTACTCTTAAGCCTTCATAAAGTAGTAATTCCAGATTACTACATACTTAACTCACTAAAACAGACATTCTTTTAAATTAATCACAGAGGTTTAGTGTGTTCATAACAATGTTCATTGTTTTTAGAAAAAGAGAACACTAATTTACTTTGTGTGATCTCCATAACAATAGACATGATTATGAAATTTCACCAACTTTAAAAAATATGTTTCCAAAGATTTTAGGCATAACAAAGAATTTTATATCTTACTAAGGTACTGATCTTGCTAGAGGGTTCTCTTAAAACTAGTGCATCAAATAGAAATAAAGAAAGGGAAACTCGTTTGTCCAGCTATCTGGCAGGAAAGGGGTGTTGTCCCTTTAAGGGCTGTCTTCAACAGGGGGTGAAGGGAGAAAGGGATGGACAGAAAGGACAGGAAGACTTTGGAAGCAAGTTTTTTGTACTATAGTAATTAAAATGTGTATTTTAGATAAGGGTGGTCCTTTGAAGGATTTAATTAAAAAACTATATGTCAAGATCCAAGCATGTAAGGCTAAAGATGAATATTCAGATTGTGCATCTAAAAATCTATGCAAGGATTTTTTTTAGAGATGTGACTTTATCATCTTCTCCAACAGACTAATGAAATATTTTTAAACTAAGGTCCTGTAGACTAACATGTTCTGAGTAAATATCACAGTAATGCACAGATGTTTTTGTCAGTAAATTCAGAAACTGACAGTATATACCTGGGGGGTTGGCAAATGCCTGTTAAATGGCTTCATTACCACTTGAGAGGCTCTTTAACAGTTTCAATGTTGTGCTAATAGGTCTGGCAGCCTGGAAGGCTTTTTCATTTTTAAGTTACTAGATCCCCTCTGGAGGAAGACTCACCAGGCTGCAGCAGCTAACTGTGGGAGCCTGCAGGAAGAGTCAGAACAGGGATAGGAAGAGCTGGGAGGGTGGATGCTAAGACCCAGGGGTGCCCAAATTTTCGGGTGCCCCTATGCAGACGCTTACGCTGTGCTGTGTATACTTACGGAAGGCCCTGGTTGGTTGGATGCAAACAACAAAGGTAAGTTGCTAGGTGTGCTTCCCAAGGTGGGCAACTAGGAAAGGTCATCACTGAAAAGGGTTGTGTATGCAAAATTTCTGGCTGAAATCATAGAATCATAAAATATCAGGGTTGGAAGGGACCTCAGGAGGTCATCTAGTCCAACCCCCTGCTCAAAGCAGGACCAATTACCAACTAAATCATCCCAGCCAGGGCTTTGTCAAGCCTGACCTTAAAAACCTCTAAGGAAGGAGATTCCATCACCTCCCTAGATAACCCATTCCAGTGCTTCACCACCCTCCTAGTGAAATAGTGTTTCCTAATATCCAACCTAAACCTCCTCTATAGGGAAAGTGTGGGTGAGGGAGCAGAATTTACACATCTTAAATTGCTACACAAATTTTGTTCACGTTTTACACACACATGGAAAATTACCTCTGAATTAAAACCAATCTTGGAAAATTTTAGCCCCCAAAGCATTTGTTGACCAAAGTTATGAGCAACTGAAAAAAAGGAATTATAATAGAAATTGACTTTCAACCATAGTTATGGTAAATGGTGCCACACTTCTCAGTACATAATTATATTCAAAAATAGTTTAAATAAAAAGGTCCATTTTGCTTATTTCAGAATCCTGAAATTTCCAAAAATGAGCCTAGATTAAATTTCAGATATATAATGTGAAATGTCTGTTAATTAATTTTAACAGGCTGGTCTGAGGAAAATGGTGATGTTCCCTTTAAAAGTCCATGAAACATGTATAATAAGAGAGAAGTTGTATATCTGTTTGAAGCTGATAGTATTTATATGTAACTTAAATTCCTCAGTATCCCAAATTTGTATCTTATTCTTGAAAACTCATATTTGCAGTAGAATCTTTACATTTAGCAGATGATTTTGGATACACGTACAGAATCTGTCCAGCTCCCTAGTGGTACCCTTTTTGAAAAGGTGGCTGCACATCTATTATTCTATCTGAAGGTAGGGATAATTTTACTTTAACTGGCTTATTTTATAAACTAGTCTTTGGCTATTTGAATCCAAATTAGTGGTGTAGGTGCACTGATATAAGATCTTTGCTTTTTTTGATCAAACCCTGCTTCCTTTTAGAAATTTTTTTGGTCTGCTTTAGTACAGATAGAGCCATTGAAAAATATTCCAGTAGTTAGGAGTCTGACAATTACTTTTTACATTTTGCAGTCAAGATAAGTAAGGTAAGCTGCTTATGTGAGAGCTACACAGTGGATCTAATGAAATAATTTAACCTTAGTAGTGTTCAGAAAATGTATGCAGGTACCATGGTATCTTAGTATTTTGTATTTATTATTCATATTAGGGTACCTCCTTACTGGAGCACCATTGTGCTAGGTGCTCCAATAAATACATGGCATGCCCACATCTTTAATACTGCGTGCAGATGTGGTCACCCCATCTCAAAAAAGATATATTGGAAAAAGTTTAGAAAAGGGCAACAAAAATGATTTGGGATATGGAACAGCTTCTGTATAAGGAGAGATTAATAAGATTGGGACTTTTCAACTTGGAAAAGAGACAACTAAGGGGGGATATGATAGAGGTGTATAAAATAATGACTGGTATGCAGAAAGTAAATAAGGAAGTGTTGTTTACTCCTCATAACACAAGAACTAACCATGAAATTAATAGGCAGCAGGTTTAAAGCAAGCAAAAGGAAATATTTCTTCACAAAATGCATAGTCAACCTGTGGAACTCTTTGTCAAGGGTGTTGTGAAGGCCAAGACCATAACAGGGTTCAAAAAAGAACTAGATACATTCATGGAGGATAGGTCCATCAATGGCTATTAGCCAGGATGGGCAGGAATGGTGTCCCTATCCTCTGTTTGCCAGAAGCTGGGAATGGGTGACAGGGCATGGATCACTTGATGATTACCTGTTCTATTCATTCCCTCCGGAGCACCTGGCATTGGCCACTGTCGGAAGACAGGATAGTGGGCTAGATGGACCTTTGGTGTGTCCCAGTATAGCCATTCTTATATTCTTAGGTACTGTAGAAACACAGAATAAAAGATGTCCCTTGGTCTGAAGAGCTTGCAGCCTAAGACAAGATGCACCATATGGGTGTAACTAACAGTAAAAAGGAGCAGAGGAGGATAAAGCAAGGTAGGGTGTTACTAACAATTGGAAGAAACAGCAGAGGATTGACACGTATAACAACAATAACATGACTTACATAGGACAAATAAGATAAATATAAGAAATCCCTCCTGGCCATCTACCCACGGTAGTCTTTGCATAAAATGAGAATTAGATTCACATTGTTCTTACTGAAACAACAAGGAGTCTGGTGGCACCTTAAAGACTAACAGATTTATTTGGGCATAAGCTTTCGTGGGTAAAAACCTCACTTCTTCAGATGCAT
>NW_020683385.1:0-1063 GCF_002925995.2 Terrapene triunguis
TATCCTTGTAACAAAGCCCGATGCCAACTCTGTCCACATATCTATTCAAGTGACACCATCATAGGGCCTAATCACATCAGCCATACCATCAGGGGCTCGTTCACCTGCACATCTACCAATGTGATATATGCCATCATGTGCCAGCAATGCCCCTCTGCCATGTACATTGGCCAAACCGGACAGTCTCTACGCAAAAGAATTAATGGACACAAATCTGACATCAGGAATCATAATACTCAAAAACCAGTGGGAGAACACTTTAACCTGTCTGGCCATTCTATGACAGACCTGCGGGTGGCTATCTTAAAACAGAAAAACTTCAAAAACAGACTCCAACGAGAGACTGCTGAGCTGGAATTGATATGCAAACTAGACACAATCAACTCAGGGCTAAATAGGGATTGGGAATGGCTGAGCCATTACAAACAATGAATCTATCTCCCCTTGTAAGTATTCTCACACTTGCTTCTTATCAAACTGTCTGTACTTGGCTACCTTGATTATCACTTCAAAAGTTTTTTTTCTCTTACTTAATTGGCCTCTCAGAGTTGGTAAGACAACTCCCACCTGTTCATGCTCTCTGTATGTGTGTATATATATCTCCTCAATATATTTCACTCAATATGCATCCGAAGAAGTGGGTTGTAGCCCACGAAAGCTTATGCTCTAATAAATTTGTTAGTCTCTAAGGTGCCACAAGTACTCCTGTTCTTTTTGCGGATACAGACTAACACGGCTGCTACTCTGAAACCTTTTTTTTTTATGAGATTACAAGTTCTGTAAGGCATTTGACTTGGTACCACAGGACATTTTGTATCATTCTAATTTCTTAAACAAAATCAGCATAGCACACACTAAATAGATTAAAAACTGGCTAACTGATGGGTATCAAAATATATTTGTAAATGGGGAATCACCACTGAGAGGACATGGTCCCATTGTTGGCCCTATGCTATTTAACATCTTTATCAATGACTCAAAAGAAAACATAGAATCATTACTGATCAGATTTGCAGATGACACAAAGATTGGGGGAATGATAAATAATGAAGATGATAGGCCA
>NW_020683386.1:0-2627 GCF_002925995.2 Terrapene triunguis
TGACATACTTGTTGACAGGTATTTTGAAATAAATTACCAAAATAATTGAAACTAAAGTGATTATATTGTGTCATTTTGACAAATAAAATATGCAGAATTTTTAAAATTTTGGCACAGAATTTTTAAAATTTCGGTGCAGAATCCCCCCAGAAGTAGCCTCTGTCTTCCTCCTGAGCCCGGCCCCCTCTGATCCATTCCACCGTGATCTTGTCCCTCTTTATTAAGTACAGTTGAATATGACATCTGAGCCCCTCACCCCCACTCTGGCCAGTCCCTCCAGCTGGGTCCCTCACCCCCACTGCGGCCAGTCCCCCCAGCTGCCCCAGGCCCCACTGAGGCCAATTCTCCCATCTGGGCCCCTCACCTCCACTCTGGCCAGGCCCCCCAGCAGAGCCCCTTTCCCCCACTTCAGCCAGTTTCCCATCAGTGGGGCCCCTCGCTCCCATCGAAAGCCAAACTGAGCCCTGGTTTTGCCCATGGCTGTGCTTGATGAGTTTGAGCTAGGGTGACCAGGTGTCCTGATTTTATAGGGACAGTCCCAATATTTGTGGCTTTCTCTTATATAGGCACCTATTACCCCCCACCCCTGTCCTGATTTTTCACACTTGCTGTCTGGTCACCCTAATTCCAGCTCCCTTTGTGTTGTGAGCCCCTCTTGCCACTCGTGGCAGGAAACTGAGGTTTGGCAAACCAGGGGAAGGGGAGAGAACTCTAAACTCCATTTGGGCAGAGAGGATGCTGCCCCCCTCCTCTCCTGCCTTTGTCCAGAGGCTTTGCTGTCTGGCGCTTCAGCTGACTCAGCGCAGCTGCCTGCGGCCATCAGGGCCCGGAATAGTTGCTGTGTTTTGCACCGGGGACAGCAGTGCCGGCCGCCTGTCCATCACCCCAGCTGACGCTAATCACTGCCTGTTGCTGGGGCCTCTTCCAGGTCAGGATTTAAATACTTTAGAACCAGCCAGATATGGGGGGGGGGCGGGTATTTATATTGATGTTTTTACATTCACACCCCACAATAACAGGGCAGGGAGATTCCCCACTTTCAGTTTGCTCTGGGGGCCGCTGAAATCCTGACCCCACCTGGAATTACACCCTGAATGCTCTTCGGGGCCAGACTCTAAGACAGATGCCCATCTCCTGCTGCCATCTATAGGGGTGCATGCCAGGTTTGGCCCACACATATCTTCCTAAGTATTCATTTGACTGGTAGATTAGAAAATGCCAGAACTGAAAGAGCGAATTCACCCTAATAGAGGATGGGACCCAGGATTGAAATCTCCTGCCTCTAGGTGCAGTGCAAGAAATCAAGCCAAAGCCCATGTAGCTCCCTTTTCACCCGCACACAGACAGCGAACATGCCAGGTATCACTTTATAGCTAGCAGCCCCATTCCATATTGTGACCCGAGAACCTGTTAATGCCAACCAACAAGGAGGTACAGAGGGGTACAGGTGTACCCTGAGGCCAGTATGCACCTTCTCATTCACCCAAGAATGTCATGAGAGGTCTCCACTGAAAGCCAGTGTCACATTGGTTATTGATATCATTGTGAGATGTATGTACTGATATTATGTAAGGAGTTAGAATCATAGAATCATCGAATATCAGGGTTGGAAGGGACCTCAGGAGGTCATCTAGTCCAACCCCCTGCTCAAAGCAGGACCAAAGTATATATACTGAAAACATGGTCTTATAGAATGGATTAAGGTGTGGTGGAAATCTATGAAGTCTGGGCTACAAACTTAAAACTGCCTTCACCAAACAAGGGCACTCCACCAGAGAAACAGATCACATCAAGGAACGACCCCACACTGGAACCCATATCATTGGACATCATCGAACAGTTACAACCTATACTCGAGGGGGACCACATCCTGAAAGTGCTTTCCTGAACTCTCTCTTCTGGCCTTCAAACAATCCCCCATCCTCTCCAAACTCATCATCAGAAGCAAGCTCCCCACAGACCAGGACACACCGACTCAAAGTGGCACCAGAACTGCCAGAACAACAGATGTAAAACCTGCAGACATAGCTCCACTGCTGCGATGACCAACACCCCACACAACACACCTTTCAAGATCCATGGGTCCTACACGTGCCTATCACAACAAGTGGTATACCTCACCCAGTGCACTAAGTGCCCAACAACAACTATGTGGGTGAAACCAAACAATCACTACACTCTCGAATGAACTTGCACAGTAAAATGATAAAAAACAAAAACACCCAATCACCTGCGGGCGAACACTTTTCACCAAACGACCACTCCGTATCTGGCCTCTCAGTTCTTGACCTCAAAGGAAACCTGCACGACGCTTTCAAAAGATGAGCCTGGGGGTACGTCCAGTCTACCTGCCGTATCGGCGGGTAGCGATCGATTTATCGGGGATCGATATATCGCGTCTCGTTAAGACGCGATATATCGATCCCCAAACACGCTCCCCGTCAATTCCGGAACTCCACCGGAGCGAGCGGTGGTAGCAGAGTCGACGGGGGAGCCACAGCCCTCGATCCCGCGCCATGAGGATGGGGGGGTAAGTCGGAATAAGATATGTCGACTTCAGCTACGGTATTCCTGTAGCTGAAGTTGCGTATCTTACATCGACACCCCCCCCCCACCAGTGTAGACCA
>NW_020683387.1:0-1225 GCF_002925995.2 Terrapene triunguis
CCCTACATTTGTACCCTAAAGTTCAAAGTGGGGATACAGCCTTGACATGGTGGCAGCGGTGGGATCGTTTTAAACCCAAAAGCCAGTAAGAGATTTTTTTTTTCCTTCTAGCTGCTTGGAGAGCAGAGCTGAAGGTAGATGCATATCTTATCTCTCCTTGCCTGAAGGCAGAGGTGTTAAGTCTGTTTTAACAAGGGGCTTTGTTAAGAGAAGGGTTCAAAGTGAGTAGGCTTTGACTGGTAAAGGCAATTTACAAGCTGAATTGTTTTTTTTTTTTCTTTTTACATCCTCGTGAGTAGCTTGTTAGAAAGTCTCTGTTAACTCAGCAGCAGCCAGAGCTAAGTACATCCCAGTTTCAGTCAACTGCAGAGGGGGTGACCCAGCACAAGAAAACAGGAAAATGACTGCCAAAGAAGTAGCTAAAAAAATAGAACTGGCCAAACTAGTAGCAGAAGAAAATGAAAGAAAACATCAGAGACTGCTTCAGTTAACAAAACTCGAGACACAGCAGAGAGAAAGAGAAGAAAAAGCCAAACAGGAGGCCCATGAAAGAGAAGAGAAAGCCAAAGAGGAGGCCCACAAGAGAGAGATGGAGCTGAAAGAAAAAGAGATGGAGCTGGAAAAAACCAAAGAGGAGGCGAGAGAAAAACAAAGGAAGCATGAACTGGAAGTAGCAAGTGCTAAGCAGGATGCATCAGACCATCCTAGCAACTCCTCTCCAGGTACCACTTCCCATCCCAGGAAATTCCCCACCTACAAGGCAGGCGATGTTACTGAGGCCTTCTTAGAAAATTTTGAAAGGGCCTGACTTGGATACAGCATCACTCCAACCCAGTACATGGTAGAGCTGAGGCCGCAGCTCAGTGGACCCTTAGCAGAGGTGGCGGCTGAAATGCCTAAGGAACACATGAACAGTTATGAACTTTTTAAAAACAAGGCCGGAATCAGAATGGGGCTAACACCTGAGCATGCCCGTCGGCGGTTCACAGCCCTAAGGTGGAAACCCGATGTGTCATTTAGCCGACATGCCTACCACATTGGGAAAAATTGGGATGCCTGGATATCAGGAGCAAATGTTAAATCTACGGAAGAGTTGCCCTTCCTAATGCAAATAGAGCAGTTTTTAGAGGGTGTTCCTGAGGAAATAGAAAGGTACATCCTAGATGGGAAGCCCAAAACTGTAACCGAGGCGGGGGAGATTGGAGCCAAATGGGTGGAGGTGACA
>NW_020683388.1:0-5671 GCF_002925995.2 Terrapene triunguis
AGGGAAGATTGGGGGGACAGGCAGGGAGAGGTGGGGGGAGGGAGGAGTGGGGGGAGCAGGCAGGGCAAGGTGGGGGAGGGAGGAAGGAGTGGGGGGACAGGCCGGGGGAGGTGGGGAGGGAGGAATGGGGGGGGGACAGGCAGGGGTGGGAGGAGTGGTGAGGCAGGCATGGAAAGAGTGGGGAGGGAAGATTGGGGGGACAGGCAGGGAGAGGTGGGGGGAGGGAGGAGTGGGGGGACAGGCATGGAGAGGTGGGGAGGGAGGAGTTGGGACAGGTAGGAGAGGGAGGAGTGGGGAGGTGGGGGAGGGAGGAATGGGGGAACAGGCAGAGAGAGGGTAGGGAGGGAAGAGTGGGGGGAGAGGCAGGGAAGGCAGAAATGGGGGGAAAGGCAGGGGGAGGGTGCGGGAGAGGGGTGTGGGCAGACAGGCGGGGAGAGGGAGGGAGGAGTGGGGGGGCAGTGGGGTGAGGGAAGAGAGAGGGGACAGGCAGGGAGAGGGTGGGAAGGTGGGGGAGGGAGGAGTGGGGGGAAGGCAGGGAAGGGGGTGGAGGAGAGGGAAGTGGGGGGGCAGGCAGGAAAGGGAAGAGTGGGGGACAGGAGGAGCGAGGGGGAGGAGCAAGGGAGGGGAGGGAAATGGGACTCGGTGACCCCCCAGGTCCCCTCCAGCCCCATGTTCCCGTGCACAAAGGCCCAGCCCCCAGGCCCTTCTCCCAGCCCAGTGTGCGGCCCCACCTGCTCCCTGGGTCTGTGCCAACCCCCTGGTGCGGGGGAGGATGTTGAGTGTCCCCGGCTGGGGGGCCTGTGGATATGTCCCCAAATGCCCCTCCGGGTCACTTACCCACCCCCGTCCTAGCAGCTCTCTGTCCCCTGGGGCCACCCCACCCCCCACTCTAACCACCAGACCTCACTCCCCTCCCAGAGCCAGCGAGAGAACCCAGGAGTCCTGGCTCCCAGCCCCTCTCCTCTAACCACTAGCCAGTATTTTTCTAACACAAGCAATATTGCACCCATCACGAGGCATCTCTATTTTGGACTTCGCTATGATGAATAAAGATGAATTAATCTCTGGACTGGAAACTGGTGGTTGCCTAGGGACCAATGTTTGTGACCTGGTTACATTCGATATGGGGAAACATGACGCTCCTCATCAGTAAGATAGACACTTAGTGCTGCTAATTTCCCAAAGTGGAGGAAAATTCTGAGCTGCGAGGAAAAATTTGATTGAGAATTGGGAGTTCTTTAAAAATCCACAAAAGCTGCAAGCAAGAGACAGAAATAAATTTGGCTAAATGCCCATCCTGGGTCAGTGACGAAGGCAGCCGTTAGAAATAAACAAAAGCAATGTACAAATGGGAAAAAGGGGGGGGAAATAGGTTGCAATCAATTAGAAGTTATGATGTGTAGAAAATTGATAAGGGAAGCTAAAGACATCAGCGAAAAAAAGCTGGCAGGGTGAAGGACAATAAGAAGTTTTTTAAAGTATATATTAGGAGCAGAAGAAATTGTAGATGCAAAGAGTAAAACTAGATGCAAAGAGTAAAACAGTTAATGATGCAAAGATGGTGGAAGCGGTCAATAAACGTTGGTGTTCTGTGTTTGGGAAGAAGTAGGATAATGTAGCCGTGTCACATGAGGCTGATGAGGTACTTTCTGGCCTGTTAGTAACCAAGGAGGTTATTTGATGTTAAACATCATCCACCCGGGATCAAAATTTTTAAATCAGCAGGCCGGGATAACTGGTATCCAAGAGTTCTCAGCAAGTTGGCCGAGGGAGGTCTCTGGCTCGCCGATGTTAATACATAATAAATCTTGCAAGGCCGGGGAAATTCCAGAAGAGGGCTGGTGTCATGCCGAAAGGGGGATGACCCAGATGTAGGCCCGTTAGCCGCTACGGGCTTCAGTTGAGAAAGGGTTAAAGTCTCTGCGACTATTATGAATAGCGCGCCCGGGACACGGCTGAAGCGTTCCCCGGCGGACAGACCTCGCCCCCGGCGGAAGCATGCTCGAATTGGGGGGGTGGGGGGTGTTCCCAAGCGGGGTCCTGCAGGGAACTGGGCCTGACGCCGTGCGGAGTTTTTCTCGATGGGTCTGGACAGCTGCGTGATGCTGCTGCGGGTGGGAGATTGGCAGAGCGGGAAATAGAGAGGGGGCCAGGGCTGGCCTACAGAGCGACTTGGGAAGCCAGGTGTACAAAATGTGTGTTTAATTCAGCCAGATTCATACCTCTAGGAACATACTCCACTCCAAACCCTGACCCCTCTCACCCTCCCTTACCTTCACCCTAACCCTTATCTCTGATTTCATCTTAACCCTAACCTTCAATTTCACCCTAACCTTTATCTCTGATTTCACCCTAACCTTCAATTTCACCTTAATCCTTATCTCTAATTTCACCTTAACCCTTATCTCTGATTTCATTCTAACCCTAATCTTCAATTTCACCTTAACCCTTATGTCACGTTATTAACTTGAACTGGGACCGTATAGAACATGGTTGCAACCAAGGTCCTGTAGTGGCACCAAATCTTGTATAAAGGGGGTCAAATGAGGTGTCTAAGACAAGGTTATGGTTTGCTGGTTATAATTATGTTGTCTATATGTGTGTATCAGTTTTGTAGTTGAAGTTATGAATATTGGCTCTATACTGTCTGTATTTCAAACTTATGCTGTGCTTCTGGGAAACATCCCAGACAAGTTGGTGTTAGCTCTGCCTAGCCTGCTTGATGGCCCATTAAGGACCATCAGCTTCTACACAACTGACCCACTGAGAAAAGGCAGATACGCCTTGTAACTCAGCAAAGTATGCAGGGACTCCAGACTCCATTTTGCTGTAATTTTCCACAGTAAGGGCATGTCTTCACTACCCGCCGATCCGGCGGGTAGCAATCAGTCTATCGGGGATCGACTTACCGCGTCTAGTGAAGACGCGGTAAAATCGATCCCTGATCGCTCTGCCGTCGACTCCGGAAATCCACCTCGGCAAGAGGCGGCAGCGGAGTCGGCGGCAGCGCGGCAGCGGTCGACTTTCCCGCGTCCTCACCGCCAGGTAAGCCGACCTAAAATACGCAACTTCAGCTACGGTATTCACATAGCTGAAGTTGCGTATCTTAGGTCGGACCCCCGCTGTAGTGTAGACCCAGCCTAAGAACAAAGAGATGTTCTTACACCTGGAAAAGACTATTAAAGGCTGATGCCTCATTTCCATCTTGTCTTCAATCCTGCTTCTTACCTCTGGAGGAACTTTGCTACAAACAGAAGTGCTACACAAAGGACTGATGACCCATCCCAGCTGGGGATGTTCCAGAGACTTGATTTTGAACCTGCAGTTTATTCTTTCACTGCTACAAGCCTGAACCAAGAACTTTGCCATTACTGGATGTAATTGATTCCATTTAACCAATTCTAGCTCTCATCTCTATCTTTTTCCTTTTATGAATAAACCTTTAGATTTTAGATTCTAAAGGATTGGCAACAGTGTGATTTGTGGGTAAGATCTGATCTGTATATTGACCTGGGTCTGGGGCTTGGTCCTTTGGGATCAGGAGAACCTTTTTCTTTTACTGGGGTATTGGTTTTCATAACCATTTGTCCCCATAACGAGTGGCCCTGGTGGTGATACTGGGAAACTGGAGTCTCTAAGGGAATTCCTTGTGAGACTTGTGGTTAGCCAGTGGGGTGAGACCAAAGTCCTCTTTGTCTGGCTGGTTTGGTTTGCCTTCGAGGTGGAAAAACCCCAGACTTGGGCTGTAACTGCCCTGTTTGAGCAATTTGTCCTGAGTTGGCACTCTCAGTTGGGTCCCGCCCAACCGCATCGTCACAGTGGCGTAGTCGTGCTTGGATCCACAGAACCAGGTCAATTAAGCTTTGGGTCAGAACCCCACGCTGTCCAAATTGGAATTTTGGGATTGAGAGTTTTGTTGGTTAAAGAGCGGCTGCAATGGGTGAGCAGAGAGCCTATGAGGCCTTGGCAAAAAAGCCCTGAAAGATTTGTGTTCAGAAAAGGGGATAAGCTTTAGAAAGCTCCAAATCAAGAACTGAGAAGTCTGTTAATGGCCAGTGATCAGAAGGCAGGAGCACAGCCCTTACCTGAGGCTGCCGAAGCAATTGGAATGCAAAACGCAGCAAGTAAAACTGCAACTTGAGCATGAACAAAGACTGGCAGAAATTCCATGGCAGGAACTAGAAGCTGAGGCAAAAGTGAAAGACTTCAGCTCCGAGTCCAAAAAGCAAGGGAAGAACAGCAGAAATGGCATCCTCTTGAAAGTCCGGTTTCGAACTCTGTTGTATAGCTCTGCGCAGTTGTCTGGGTGTAACCGAATGTATCCCAACACGGCCACCTTTTCTGCAAATGCTGTTACTGTGTGTTCAGTAGAGGGTGGCCCCATAACTTGTGCCAATTCTCTGTATGGGAGGGGTAATGCAAAATTCACAGAGTGTAAAAGTCAATGGTAAAAGCCGTTTAGGGCAAATTATGGCTTCTGACATCACTCTTGTTAAAGCAGATCTCGTCAAAGAGGAAGATTATTTACCAAATCAGAGTGTGAATGTTGTAGTCCTCTGAGTTTACTGTACGCGTGCCTTCACCCAGAATCCACCTCGACTGGAATGCTGCTGAGCATGGAGTTATCGCTGGGGTAAGGAAGTTATTCCCTAAGGATCTTTTGATTGGGGACCATGTTAAAGCTTTGTTCAGTCCAGGTAGTCAGGCACAGGACAGGAATGATCTTGAACCTGTGTCTATTGTGGGCAATGATTTGCCTGGGGAGGGTTTCTCCAAAGGTTTGTCTGAGGAGAAGAGCTGTTTGTCTGTGAATGAAGTGTCTGAATGTCTGTCTCAGAAGTGAATCTGGAAGTAGATAAAGCACAGAAAGTTTTCATTGGTCAGGACAATGTTTCTCAGGAGCAGATTAAAGTGGATGGTCAGGTGGAAGCCGTAGCTGAGGAAGGAAAGGGTAGATTTTGGATGGATGATGGATTGGTGGCTAGTAAAGCTTGTAAAAGTGAACCTGGAAAAGGATAACTGTGATTTGCTGGAAGTAGCTCAGTGTAGTGAGAAGAGCAGCAGTTTCTCTGTCGGGAGTGGCCATGTGCCTGGTAAAGAAGCTGCCCAAATATCCCAGTATTTGTCTGGAACCAGCCCTGTGTGCGGGGACAAGAGAGAGGAGGGCAGGGAAAGTTTGGATGAGCCTAGCTTCATAGACTCTAGGACTGGAAGGGACCTCGAGAGGTCATCGAGCCCAGTCCCCTGCCCGCATGGCAGGACCAAATACTGTCTAGACCATCCCTGATAGACATTTATCTAACCTACTCTTAAATATCTCCAGAGATGGAGATTCCACCGCCTCCCTGGGCAATTTATTCCAGTGTTTAACCACCCTGACAGTTAGGAACTTTTTCCTAATGTCCAACCTAAACCGCCCTTGCTGCAGTTTAAGCCCATTGCTTCTTTCCCCCTCCTCCTTATGACACCCTTTTAGATACCTGAAAACTGCTATCATGTCCCCTCTCAGTCTTCTCTTTTCCAAACTAAACACACCCAATTCTTTCAGCCTTCCTTCATAGGTCATGTTCTCAAGACCTTTAATCATTCTTGTTGCTCTTCTCTGGACCCTCTCCAATTTCTCCACATCTTTCTTGAAATGCGGTGCCCAGAACTGGACACAATACTCCAG
>NW_020683389.1:0-1663 GCF_002925995.2 Terrapene triunguis
GATGAGTCCGTGCTTTCCGAGCTGCGCTCCAAAAGACGGAATGCAAAGATCTATGAGAAGATCTCTAAAGCCATGGCAGAGAGAGGCTACAGCCGGGATGCAACGCAGTGCCGCGTGAAAATCAAGGAGCTGAGACAAGGCTACCAGAAGACCAAAGAGGCAAACGGACGCTCTGGATCCCAGCCCCACACATCCCGTTTCTACGAGGCACTGCATTCCATCCTAGGTGCGGCCGCCACCACTACCCCACCCCTGACCGTGGACTCTGAGGATGAGATATTGTCCGCGGCCGGTTCCTCAGCGGACGGGGAAGAGGAGGAAGGAGATGAGGAGGACGAGGCAGTAGACAGCGCTTACAACGCTGATTTGCCCGACAGCCAGGAGCTCTTCATCACCCTGACAGAGATCCCCTACCAACCCTCCCCAGCCGTTACCCCAGACACAGATTCAGGGGAAGGATCAAGCAGTAAGTGTTTTAAATATCCAAACATTTATTTACAACATAACTGGCATATTTAAAATATTAACAGTAGCTAAAGTGCTTTAAAACATGTAAACATTTATTTGCAACAAAACAGGAAGATTGAAAATATTAACAGTGGGTAAAGTGCTTCAAAACATGTAAACAGGAAAGTCAAACAAAAGGGGAATCAGTGCAAAGTGTATAATGATTACTCCGTCTTTGGGCGCCTCAATATATAGTCCGAACCATTTTAAAAAAATCTCACAATGTCCGCTTCATGATTATAGTGCCCAAAACCCTGCAGTCATTTGTCCCTCCAAGGGCACCTAAGCCAAGAACTGGTCAATGTAACCGGGGATCGAGGCGACATCCTCCGGGGAGAACTCCTCATACACCTCCTGCAGGTGTTTTTCAAGCCTCATCAGCAGGTTCCTGGGCAGGGACAGCTTATTAGGCCCCCCGTGATAGGACACGTTTCCCTGCCACAACGCCAGCAGGTACTCCGGGATCATGGCCTTGCACAGCAGTGCAGCAAATGGCCCCGGTTTCTGCAGGCTGTCCCGGAGCATCTTCTCCTTCTGGCTCTCGGAGACCTTCAGGAGGGTGATGTCAGGCATGACTCCCTGCTGTGAAATCGGTAGGGGAAAGTTAGTATTGGGACTGCTTGCCCGTCCCTTTACAGAACTGCAACCGCCGGTTTACAGCCACGCGGTTTACAGCCGCGAGGGGCTGGGACAGGGCCAGAGTTCATGCTTGCAGGATTGCTGCCAGCAGAGACTCGCATTGCTTTCTATGTGAAAGGAGGCCAGTGCCACTCTTAAAGTTTTAAGCGGCCACAAGTCTACGGCTTACCATGTTTGCCATCTAGACAAAGTCCGGTGTCCTGCCCTGCTCCTCAGCTCGCCACAGCAAGACCGCAGGCACTGTAGGCGAGGGCCGAAAATTCGACCTTGTCCTCAGTGCGCGTGTGATAGGTGCTCTGCATGGTCTTGTTCACAGAGAAAGACTATGTTCTCTGTTCACAGATACATTGCTCTGTCTCAGGAATTCACTCCCTTTTTCCAATTCCCACAGCCACATCTGCCCAGAGGCTAGCGCACATTAGGAAGAGGAAGAAGAGGACACGGGAAGACATGTTTGCTGAACTAATGGAATGCTCCCGAGCACAGGCAGCCCAGCAGACACAGTGGAGGGAGAACT
>NW_020683390.1:0-1762 GCF_002925995.2 Terrapene triunguis
GCCGCTGCTCCCCCTCTCTCCCAGGCTTGAGAGCCTGGGAGGGAGGGCGAGTAGCGGCGCGCGAGCGGCAGCAGCAGCGGAGGTGAGCTAGGGCGGCCGGGGCACATTTTTGGGGCGGCATTCTGGCGCCGGCCATGCCGCCCCTAAAAATGTGCCGCCCCAAGCACCAGCTTGTTTTGCTGGTGCCTAAAGCCGGCCCTGATTATGCTCCTCTCCTTCAAGACTTCTTTAACTTGTCCTTCAGGGACATGAAGTACCTTTTTCTAAGGCATCTGTGTCACCTATTGTTTCAGAGATGCAAGGCCTGAGGCCAACAGCATGCACTTCAGAAGTTCCAACTCCTATTTGACTGCTAAAGGAGTGTTTACCTGCTGAGGCTACTGAGACTCAGAGAACAGTGAATTTATCATTGGAAACTAGAACTGTTCCATCAAATTTTAAACAAGCCTTAATAATTCTTTGAAGAAACCTCTCTCAATAACTGACAATATGTTTGATTTTCATTCAGTTTCCAATTTATGCTTTTTATCAAAGGTATATGAAAAAGTTATTTATATTCAATTACAAACTCATCTTGCTCCATTTGATTTATTTGAAAAAAATTCAGTCAGGCTTTAGAATGCATCATAGCATGGAAACTACATTGTTAAAGGTATATAATGATTTATTGATTGCAACTGATTCAGGATCTCTGTCACTTAGTTTTATTGGGCTGTCAGCAGCATTTAATATGTCTGTAGTCTATCGCTGGGCTCCTAAGCAGTGATGTACCTTGTTTTAAATCATATTTAATACTTCTGCTTTTGATAGTTTTTGTGCAGATCTGTTCAGATGAGATCCAATTTCTCATTGCCTTACTGGTCCTCATGGGTCTGTTTAGGAACTCTTTGTTTTCTAGATGATGTTACTTAAAACAGGCTGTGCTTTCTCTGTTATAGGGTTGATACCCAAATGTATTTAGCTCTTCCATCCAATTACTATGTTGCATTGACTATTATTGTTTTGTGATAGCCAGCTTCAAAGGTCACAGCATTTTGTGAAAATAAAAAAGTTTGGATAGCATTTATTGAGCTACCATTTGCTCATATCATGAGTCTATTAACTCTGAACATAGTCTTTAGATGCTCTCTTCAGGTATTCAAAGCTTCAGTGTTATATGGTCAACTAACATTTATAAAGGAATTTGTATCTTTCCCTGGTCTGTTCATATAACCCCTTTTTAGCACTTATTAAATATCACCACACTAACACTATTGCAGGGATCCAGAATTGTTAGCAAATGCCTTTAATTTGTCAAGACTGTTGTACTGGAACAATTCTGAGCCAAATTCTCTGCTGGTATAAATAGACACAGAAACATTGACTTCAGTGGAGTTACATGCATTTACATTAGCAGTGAATTGGGACCTTTTTCTAAGTGTTCTCCATAATATTTCCTAACTGAAGACTTTAATGGAAGTCTCATTCTTACTGGCATTCAGCTGCTTCACCATATTAATCCCATTTAAAAAAAAAGGTACATTGGATCAAGTGATCTCTCTCCTGCCATCCATCTCCACCCTCTGACAAAGAGAGGCTAGGGACACCATTCCTTACCCATCCTGGCTAATAGCCATTAATGGACTTAACCACCATGAATTTATCCAGTTCTCTTTTAAACGCTGTTATAGTCCTAGCCTTCACAACCTCCTCAGGTAAGGAGTTCCACAAGTTGACTGTGCGCTGTGTGAAGAAGAACTTCCTTTTATTTGTTTTAAACCTG
>NW_020683391.1:0-1418 GCF_002925995.2 Terrapene triunguis
GCTCTCCAAGTTTAGGATTGTTCTCTGCAGATGTGGAATCATTATGGCAGATGTCACTCATGGCTTCCCTCCTATTCTGACTGACAACTGGCAGCAGATCCCTCCCCAATCTCGCTTTTCCCTGAGTGTTCTGGTAAGATGCGGACCAAAACTGATCCCTTCCTCTCTCCTCTGGGGAAGGGTTTGGGGAAAATCAGCTCCTGATAGGTTTGATCTCTCCCACACATATTTTGGTTTGTTCATCCCTTTTTCCATTCCTCTCTCTGAGATTTCCTTTCTTTCTGGTACAGGGAGTGACCTATGTCTGGATTCTTTTTGTCTCCCATTCAGGTGATGGGATGGTGAGTGAGAATGAGGAGAAACCCCAGCAGGAAGATGCTGAGCAAGTGGAACCACATGGAACGTTATCAGGAAGATCCAAAGGGAATGTTTCCAGGAGTTGTGCACTCCGAGAAAAAGCAAAAGCCTGTGAGACGCAGGAGAGGCCAGAGGAAAACTTCAGTAGCCACTCAGACCTTATAATACATGACAGAATCAACTTGGAAGAGACATGCTACACGCGCTCTGAGTGCGGGAAAAGCTTCAATCACAGCTCTGCCCTGAGAAGACATAGGAGAATCCACAAAGGAGAGACGCCCTACACATGCTCAGAGTGCGGGAAAAGCTTCAATCGGAGCTCAGTCCTTATCAGACATCAGAGAATACACACAGGAGAGAAGCCCTACACATGCTCTGAGTGCGGGAAAAGCTTCGGGCTGAGCTCACACCTTATCATACATAGGAGAATCCACACAGGTGAAAAACCGTATGGATGCTCTGAGTGTGGGAAAAGCTTCAATCAGAGCTCTGCCCTGAGCAGACATAGGAGAATGCACACAGGAGAGAGGCCCTACACATGCTCTGAGTGCAGGAAAAGCTTCAGTTCAAGCTTCCACCTTATCACACATCAGAGAATCCACACAGGAGAGATGCCCTACACATGCTCTGAGTGCGGGAAAAGCTTCAATCAGAGCTCAAACCTTATCATACATCAGAGAATCCACACAGGAGAGACGCCCTACACATGCTCTGAGTGCGGGAAAAGTTTCAGTCGGAGCTCACACTTTATCACACATCAGAGAATCCACACAGGAGAGAAGCCCTACACATGCTCTGAGTGCAGGAAAAGCTTCAGGATGAGCTCACACCTTATCATACATAGGAGAATCCACACAGGTGAGAAACCGTATGGATGCTCTGAGTGCGGGAAAAGCTTCAATCAGAGCTCTGCCCTGAGAAGACATCAGAGAATCCACATGGGCGAGAACTGTAATAAATCCCTTGACTAGGGCTGGCCAAAGCTTTTTTTTTTTTTTTTTTTTAAATCACATTTGCTAATTCCCACATAGTGATTTTTGCACCATATTCACTGTGGTCTC
>NW_020683392.1:0-2449 GCF_002925995.2 Terrapene triunguis
GCCGCGCCGCGCTCCCCCCGCCGCCCCTTACCAGGTGCCGCCCCAAGCATGTGCTTGGGTGCCTGGTGCCTGGAGCCGGCCCTGAGTAATCCACACAAGTTTATCCAACTATCCATCTTGATATTATCAGTGAATGTCTCTGCAGCTCTGTTTTTTTTTTTTTAATGTGGGATAAATTGCAAATCAATCAATTTTATGCAATAATAGACAGTAGGTAAAACATAACCATGATTCGGTCAAATAAACTAACATACCATTTAAATGGACATTTAAAAATAAATTCTAGACATTTTCATGGTTGTCATTGTGTGAGATAGGAAAAACAACACAATCTGCAAGCAATTAGTGATCCTTAACAACCATAATAACACCGGTAATTGACAGAGAAATGAGCCTAAAAGCCATCCCCAACACAAAGGTTTCAGCAATTATGATCATCCTGCTAAAGTGACAGAACACTTATTCTGTTTTAATAGGAAAAACTCAGTTCTCTGAGGTTTGTCCCGTTAAATTGAGTTTCCGGATTAGCCATGGCTGGTTTAAATGATCTTGCATTTGTATAATTCCTAGATCATATACCATTGGATTTTCCATGCTCCTCCTGTCTCTCTCTTATACATACAGGCGCTGGTGCTGGCTTCTCTGACTCCCTTTCTTAGGTGCCGAACTTTCCTCATGCAATGCATAACTCGGAGCTGTGGATTCCACTATGTGGCAGGGAGTTGGAAAGTTAGGAGTTACCTTGCTGGACATTGCGATGCATAACCCCCCTGTGAATTTAGCCCCTGGTGCTTAGCTAACAGTTTTTCCTCTGCAGGGTTTTATTCTTGAGGTTCCCTGAGCAGTGGCTAGAAGAGAGGTTTTTGTTGTTGTTGTTTTTTATATATTTTTGTAAAGTTTGACATAGCCTATACCTTCAGTGAGGGGTACAACCCAGAGCTGTGACAAATGGGTGTAGGAACGAGACCTTGTTGCAGTGGCATTAAGAAATCCTTCATGCCAGTGAGTCCACACACCATTTGCAACATGGCTCAGTAAACATCTGGCATTGTGCTAGTATATCACCTTGGGTATTGACCCGTGGACGTGCAGGGCATCTCACCGCCACGTGACAAGGTGGCTTTCCACCAGTCAGGGAAATAACTCTTGGCTTAGACCTCACACAGGTGTACAGGTGGAGTTATGGGCTCGGCAAAGTGATCCACCTATCAAGAAGAAATACGGAAAATGCTTTAAAACCAGCTGCTGAATAGCCAGAAGGGGGCAGGCTTTTGAGAAAGCCGCATGCCGCTGCTCACCTTCACAAGTAATGGCCAGTGACCCATGTTTAGTGCAGACATATTTTAAAAGCCTTGATAACTGTATCAGGTGTGTGTGTACATGGTGTTTTTCACGTCCCCACCTTCCCTCTTCTCAGCTCTCTAATCTCTGCTCCTCATCAGTATTTCTAGAACAAGGGGTATCCAGAGCGTGAGTTCTTCAGGGCAGGGACCGTGTGCATCAAGTGCCCTGAGCACCAATTCTGGTAAGTGAATAATGATACATTAATGCCTATTGCCCACCTCTTCCCCGCGTAAGAGGGATGTTTCTTCACTTAAGGCGATAGCGTGGCTGCTTATTGAGCTTTGCTGGTGGGAGAGAGGAGCAGGCCACAGCGGGTGTGTACGCTCTGTTGCTAAGCTATACAATCAGTGTCTATATAGCCTCATCTCCAGAGTAGACGAGTGTCCTGTCAAGGATTTAAAAATAGAAATAACAGTAACCGTCTGTCTGTCTTCTTCCCCAGCCTGTCGCAGAAGTAGATTGATAAGCTTATGGGCTTTTGGTTTGGCTTGTTGTTGTGTGATGAAGTAACGAGTGAGGGAAAGCTCAGAGAAAAGCTGAGCTTTGCATTTAGATCTGAAAGGGATGAGTTAAGTTACAGCTACACTAGTACTTTTGTCGGTCGGGGTGTGAAAAACACACCCTCAACTTACATAATTTTCACCTACCAAAGCACCGGTGTGGACAGCGCTATGTTGGTGGGAGACGCTCTCCCCCCAACACCGCTACCGCCGCTCGTTGGAGGTAGTTTAATTATACTGGCAGGAGAGCTCTCTCCCACCAGCATAGAGCGGCTACACGGGAGACCTTACAGCGGTGCAGCTGTGCTGCTGTATGGTCTGTAGCGTAAGAACATCAGAAGATAAGAACGGCCAGACTGGGTCAGACCGAAGGTCCATTTAGCCCAGTATCCTGTCCTCCAACAGTGGCCAATGCCAGGTGCCCCAGAGGGAATGAACAGAACAGGTAATCTCAAGTGAGCCATCCCCTGTCACTCATTCCCAGATTCTGGCAAATGGAGGCTAGGGACACCATCCCTGTCCATCCTGGCTAATAGCCATTGATGGACCTATCCTCCATGAATTTATCTAGTTGTTTTTTGTGTTACACTAATAAAATAATAACA
>NW_020683393.1:0-4490 GCF_002925995.2 Terrapene triunguis
AATGGGAGCTGCTGGAAGCGGCGCGGGCCGAGGGATGTACTGGCCGCTGCTTCCAGCAGCTCCCATTGGCCTGGAGCAGCGAACCGCGGCCACTGGGAGCCGTGATCGGCTGAACCTGCGGATGCGGCAGGTAAACAAACCGGCCCAGCCTGCCAGGGGCTTTCCCTGCACAAGCGGCGGAACAAGTTTGGGAACCACTGGTGTAGACATAACCTATGTCGTCTTTGAAAGGTGCCTGTGACCTGATTTTAGTGGGTTTCTAAATACTGCCTATAGAACATAACAAATCAAAATAAATATATCGTTACTGAGGAATATATGCACAGCACTGAAATACCATTATAATACAAACTGACCTACATTTAATAACATTGGAACAATGCAGAAATATTTCAGAAAAAAACAGCAATGGGAATCCGTTTAGGAAATTATTATTTTAAATATTATGGGGAGTTTTCCACTCTGACATTTTTTTCTTACATAGAAGATTCAAAATGAAATCTGTATATACACACATATATATACAGGCAAACGGACACGTGAACTTATAAAAGGATACAGATGAAGGTCTATGGCTTGGCTTATTTCTAAAGGTGAAAAAGCTTAGAAAATTGCTTCTGTGAGAGAAATGACTATAAAGTCCTATATTGAAGATAACTCTATGCTGTCTTGCATCACTAAACTGTATCTTACATATGTTTGTAATACTTATGCTGTTCAATAAACTTCAAGTAAATACAATTCAGTGCATCTACCTGCTGGTGCATTAGCATGTTTACTTCTTCCTGTTGTCTTTGTAATATGGCCTGTTTTTTTGCCCGAAGAGCAGCTTGTTTTTCTGCTTTAAGCTCTCGTTCATAATTCTGAGTGGAATCCTATAAATATCAAAACAGTGTATGTTAAATGCTCTTAACCGGATGACTCAGGCAATTAATCAGAGACACTTTCGCCTTTAAGTCACTGATCTAAATCAAGCCCAACCTGGTAGCAACAAAGCTGTTACCACCTGCTGAGTTTGGTAGGGTCAGTCCAGCAGATTTCCACCTGACAGTTGGCACCCTTGCTAACAGTTTCACCCGGGATGACCCAGGAACATAGGAATGGTCATAACAAATTGGAGCAGCGGTCTGTTTAGGTCAGTATCCTGTTTCCAGCAGTGGCCTGTACCAGATGCTTCAGGGAAAGCTGCAAGAAACCCTGCAGAAGGCCATGGATTTAAATAGACACAAATTTCCCCTTCGTTCTGATGGGCCTTGTTGCAGTGTGTGGAGCTTCAGGCAAATTTCCCTTATGCTCATATATGGGAGGTGTTGGCAGCGGATAGGACTGGAAGGACAGGAGAAGATGGAGAGTTTCTGGCTAGCTCTGTTTGTCTCTGCATGACACAGACAAGGGCCAGGGCACTGTTCAGGTGCCTGTTGTACTTATGCCGAAGACTGACCCTAAATGGGAACAGTGAATTCACTACCATTCTCCCCTGAAGATGCTCCCTTCGGGTCTGAGGCAAACCAGCAGGGCTATGTGGGGAAGGTATTTTGTTCCTGTGCAGTGGACAGAGGACTTCGGTCTCCAGCAGTGTCAAAAAGCCAGCTTTCAAAAGGTGCACACACCAGTTTTCAGACAAATGGCCCCGTAGTTAGACACACACAAAAAATAAGGGAAACCCAACTTACCTGGATATTCATAATCACAACTCCAATAGACATATTGAAAAACAAAAAGAACCCCAGCAAGATGAACACTATTGTGAAGGCTCGGCTAGCACTGAAACCATATTGGTCTAATTCATCCTGAAAGTCCGTCCAGCCGTCAACCTGCAAATGCATTGAATCTCTGATCAGTTAGTTCCAAACCACAGCTTGACTCACAGACCAGATTAAATCTCTCTCTCTCTCTCGTTCTCTCTTTTTTAAACTGAACTCTGTTTTCCCCCAGTTGCTTAGAGTTCCAGACTCAGATGCCATATGAAAGCTACTAAATATCCCATTGCTGTCAGCTCAGCAAGCTTTCGCCTCTGAGTCTTTAATACCAAAAAAATGAATCTATCCATCAAGCTGAATTTTCACAACCATCTGACATTAAATAAAACCCAGGGAACAGCTCCCACCACCTTTAATGCTGAGAACAATCACAGTTTAATTAAATGACTTCCCCAACATCCCGACCAAAATCAGAGGTAGTGGTTACTTACAATAGTTTCTATAACAGGCAGACATCAAATGGAAAGGACAGCAGAAATTACCGTTACTAAACAGAAGAGCGTGAAAAAGGCAGATGCTAGGTTGCCCCAGTTTTTACTGTCTCCGGTTTCAGGGTCTCCGTACAAGCCGTAACCCAAAATGGCAAAGATAAACATTAACAGGAACAGCAAGACAAGGACGTAGATCACAGTCTTCACAGTCTGGCCTAGAGCTGTTATCAAACTCTGCAATAGAGAAAAACAAATGTGTGCAGTTTAGAGCGGAGACAAGCAGTTCTAAACGAAAGAAAATGCTTGTTTAATTCACAGAAAGCCGTGATTCAGCAGGTGGCACTCTTCCCTTTGAGCCTGTTCTGAGCCAATTCCCCAGGGTGCTGCGCTGGGAGAGGTGGCCTGTCTATGTAGTGAGACACTGAAAACACCAAGGTCCTGATCATGTGTGGCCATTACAGGCACAGTTCTTCCTCAAACTACAGGAGAGTCCTTTTTACTTGTCAGCAATAAGGAAGTATTGCCTACAGGTGAGAGCCTGGGACAGGGACTATGGAATTAGAGGTTCTATTCCCAACTCAGTCACTGACTCCCCGTTACACCTTAGGATAGGGTGTTGTAAATCTTCATTCATTCATGTTTAAATGCTTTGTGGTCTTGGAACGAAAGGCACTATAGAAGTGTCGAGTATTATTCATTATCATCTCAAGAGTCCAACTGCTAGACAGTCAAGATCACACCATCCTTCCTTCCATATTTTCTAGCTAACAGCCGTGCAGTCCACAATGCATTTACCACTCATTTTGTTTATTCTACTATTAAGCAGGACAAATGTACAAATAAGTGGAAAGATGAAAAATTAAGGAGCTTTGTGGTGTCCTTTAAAACAACCAAGGGCACTCAATCAATTCAAAAGGAGCACATTTAAAAAAGACAATTTTTCACACCTATTTTAATTACCTTGTTGGGTTCACTGCTGCACAATATTTTATGTTCATAAAAGATTAGACACTTTGTAAGAACAACATTTGTATTAAATTAGTTGGATAAAAATTACAAAAGCTATCAATCCTCATGCTTCAGTGTAGAGTCTGCTCATGAACTGGGGTCAGGAAGAAATTCCCATCCCTATCATCATTGTATAGGTGACTAGATGCGTCCAATACTGCTTGATCAGAATCAGGGTGTCAGATGGGCCAATGGTCTTTTCCACTATGGTAACCCCTGTGTATTGCACTTGTTAAGAAATCACTGAAAACCAGGGGTTCACTGGGCAGGAACAGCCTGAGAGACAGAACAAATCCTACGGATGACACCAATATGTACACCAGGCGCTCTTAGGAACTGATGTGTACTGATTTGGGAATACAGCTTAAGTCAGACCATTGGTAATGGATCTCTGCCAAATTGCAAACATTTCTATTAACTCTAGGTTGCAGAAAACTACACACAGCCTCTTGCACCAACGTTATATTACTCCAGACACTAGCTAATGAATAAAGCAACAGAGGGTCCTGTGGCACCTTTGAGACTGAGGCCTGGTCTACACTACGAGTTTAGGTCGACTTTAGCCGCGTTAAATCGACTTAAGCCTGGACACGTTTACACTACGAAGCCCTTTCTGTCGACTTAAAGGGCCCTTTAAACCGGTTTCCTAACACCACCTCGACAAGGGGATTAGCGATAAAATCGACCTTAGGGGGTCGGAATTGGGTTAGTGTGGACGGAATTCGACATTACTGGCCTCCGGGAGCTATCCCACAGTGCTTCATTGTGACCGCTCTGGACAGCACTCTCATCTCAGATGCACTGGCCAGGTAGACAGGAAAAGCCCCGCGAACGTTTGAATTTCATTTCCTGTTTGCTCAGCGTGGAGAGCACAGGTGACCATGCAGAGCCCATCAGCACAGGTAACCGTGATGGAGTCCCAGTCCCAGTCCCAGGATCGCAGAAGAGCTCCAGCCTGGACCGAACGGGAGGTACAGGATCTGATCGCCATCTGGGGAGATGAAGCAGTGCTCGCCGAACTCCGAAACAGTAAAAGAAACGGCAAAACATTAGAAAAGATCTCCAAGGCCATGAAGGACAGAGGCCATAACAGGGACGCGCGGCAGTGCCGCGTGAAAATTAAGGAGCTAAGGCAAGCCTACCACAAAGTCAGAGACGCAAACGGAAGGTCCGGGGCAGAGCCGCAAACATGCCGCTACTACGCGGAGCTGCATGCCATTCTAGGGCGTGCAGCCACCACTAGCCCAAGCGTGTTCTATGAGTCCCTCTCTGCAAACGGGGAAGCGGGTTC
>NW_020683394.1:0-7299 GCF_002925995.2 Terrapene triunguis
GTCACTCACCCGGGGGGGGACCGAGGGGGGGTCCCCCGTCACTCACTCAGGGTGGAGATGGGGGGGCGGGCCCCGGTCACTCACCCGGGGGGGACCGAGGGGGGGGTCCCCCGTCACTCACTCAGGGTGGAGATGGGGGGGCGGGCCCCAGTCACTCACCGATGGTGGAGATGAAGGTGGTGTTGAAGGCATCGTCGGAGAAGCGGAAGAGCACGCAGGTCTTGCCGACCCCGGAGTCCCCGATCAGCAGCAGCTTGAAGAGCAGGTCGTACGTTTTCTTCGCCATGGGGAGCGCGGCCGCCGCCCGCTGCGGGCTCCCCCGTCCCTGCCCGGGCCGCTCTCGCTCAGGGGCCCCGCGGGCCTGTGCAGCAGGGAGCCGGGGCTACCCGGCAGGGCGGCGGCCCGGCGGCTGGTGGGGGAGGGGGCGGCCGGGGCGGCACAAAATGGCTTCCCTGGCGGGGCTGCCCCTGCCCTGCGCGGCGGGGGCCGGGCGCGCCTTTCGCTCTCGGGCGGCGACGGGGGCCGCGCTGCTCACGGGGACGCGGCTCCGACGACAGCCCCTGGCCTCATTCCCTCCGCGCCCGGCTCCGGCGCCCGCTGACTCCCACTCCCAGGAAGGCGGCGGTGGCGGCTCCCCTCAGTCTCCTCCGGCTGCGCGCGCCGCTCGTTAAACGCACAGGCCGCGAGGCGAGGGGCAGGGCGACGTGCGCGCCGCTGACGTATGCGGGGCCGACGCAAAGGCAAGGCCGCGAAGGGGCGGGGCCCTATGCTCGTGCTCGCCAGAGCCGGGAAAGAAAGCGGCGCGGACACATAGGACGAGGTGACGCAAGCACGCTCTTTGTCGGCGTGGGAAGCGGGGCCGCGCGCGTTCGCGGAGGGACGGGGCGGAGCCTTGGGCGAGGCCGCCCTACCCCTTCTTCCCTCACCATGCCCCTCCGCCGCCGCCGCCGCCCAGCGGGCGTGGCGCGAGGAAGTCCCGCCCCCGGCCTCTGATTGGCGTTCACAGCAAAAGAAGTCGGAGCTGATTGGCACGTATCGGTCATCCATCGTCGAGGCGGGTTGCGCGAGCCCGGGGGAAGGATGATGTCAGCGTGGCGCAGGCGCAGGGAGACCTAAGAGCGTCCGTCGTCTCCCCTCAGCCTGAGGGAGGCGCGGGCCTCGCTGCGGCCCGTCCGCCCGCCCTTTCCCCTGCCGCCCTCGGGCACCGCCCCCCGTCCCCGAGCCCTGCCTGGGGCTGGTGGCTCGGAGCCCGCCTGGCCTGGGGCGGTGGGGCCTGGAATGGGCCCTGCCAGGGGGCGGGACGAAGCCGGGTGTGTGGCCCGTGGCACGGGGCGGGGGATGAGGTCTTTGAACTGATCCCTGCCCTGGCCCCGGGGCTGGGCCATAAAGTCTCCCCCGCCCCCTACGCCTGCTCTCGGCCCCATGGCCTGTGTCCTGGGGCAGCCAGAGGGGGCAAACGTGGGGCAGAATTACAGCACCTGAATCCCGCCAGTCAGAAGGGGACCTGAGGGGGAATAGCATCAGAGGGGAGCCCTGTTAGTCTGGGTCTGTAAAAAGCAACCGAGAGCCCTGTGGCACCTTATAGACCAACAGACGTATTGGAGCATAAGCTTTCGTGGGTGAATGCCCGCTTCGTCAGATGCACGAGGGGGGATGAGTCTGCAAAGCAAATGGCACTGCAGAGAACGGCGAGAAACCCTTCGGCGTGTGGCAGGAACTGGGGTGATGGGCAGGAGAAAAGCTTGTTACGAATTTGAAATGAAGTTACCACCACAGTCCCAGAACTGGAACGTTTTGAGATTAACCGAGAGCCTAATCAAGACTCATCCGTGCAAGGTCGTATAGGTTAGGGGAGCTGCCCGTCTGCAAAATGATTGCCCAGTGGCCTGTGCTTCCAAAGCACTGGTGAAAACTACTGAACTGGGCTCAGATTGAAAGAGAAATGCTGGCGATTGTTCCTGATTGTGAACAGTTTCATAAATAAATTTACAAGCAGACATCAGTCATGGTAGAAACAGATTGGAAGCCTCTGTTCATAGTTTCAAAGAAGAGCCAATTGTGATTGGCTCAATAGAACTTATCCAAAATAGTTCCTAGGCCAGATCTTTTCGAAAAACATCCAACCTTTATTTAACATTGTCAGTGATGGAGAATCCATCACAACCCCGGTAAATTGTTCCAGTGGTTAATTACCTTCACTGTTAAAAATAACAGGAGTACTTGTGGCACCTTAGAGCAGGCCTGCACAACTCGTAAAGCGGCGAGGGCCATATTACTCCAAAGAAAACAGCTGAGGGCCGAAACCCCCCGGCCCCGCGGAAACACCCCCTCCCCAGCACCGCCCAGCCCCGCGGAAACAAACCCTCCTTCCCCAGCACCGCCCTGCCGAAACAGCTAAGGTTTGGGGGGGAGGGTGTGTGATACTTTATTAAGAATTTTTCAATTAAATCAAACAATTTTTTTAATTTTTTTATTAATCATGGAAAAATTAAAAACATCTGTTCCGTTGAAAGAAAACATTTGTACTTTTCATAATTACCTTGCAAATTTAATAAGAAATATTACATCTCTTTTCGGCAACAAGCTTGTCGCATTTGGGGGTCATATTTGAAGTGGATATTTTCGTAATGTCTTCCAAATGGTCGTCAGTCAGAGAAGAACGTTGCTTGTTTTTATTCATGTTCATGATGGAAAATGTTTGTTCACGTATGTAAGTGCGTCCAAAAATGCTGAATGTTTTCAGTGCAACTTCATTGTCCAGACTTTTGTAGAAGTCCCGCAAGCTGCTTTCTCTGTGCTTATTTCGGTAAACTGCTGAACACTGAAGTTCAATAACCTCCAACTGCAAATCTAGTGGCACTACCTCTGGATCCACAGAAAAGGGATCTTCAATCAGCTTCAACTGGACGTCTTCTTCTTTAGACAAAGTAAGTCTTCTGTCAAATTCTTAAATCAAAAGAATGATGTGCTTTGCATATTTTTCTCCTAACTCGGCGTGTTTGTGCTGAGGGATACGCTGTGCACAAGTGGGAACGTGACACATTTCACCTTTTGACAGCTGACTTCTGAAAAGTTTCAATTTCATTTTGAAAGCTTTCACTGCTGCACACATTTGAAATATAAGTTGATTTTTTTCCCTGAAGTTGAATGTTGAGATCATTCAGGTGTGCTGTAATATCACAAAAGAAAAAGAGATCTTGATTCCAGGACTCATTTTCAAGCTCTGGGAATTTTATTGGCCCATTTTCTAGGAATTTTGCTACCTCCTCTTTCAAAGCAACAAAACGCTGGAGCACTCTTCCTCGACTCAACCACCTCACTTCTGTATGGTAGATTAAGTCATTGCACTCGGTGTCTACCCCTTCAAGAAAGGCTCGAAATGTCCTATGTTTTAGTCCTCTAGAACGGATGTAGTTTACAATGGAAACTACCACTGACATTACATGCTCAAATTTTAAGACTTTGCTACACAAAACCTGCTGATGCATAATGCAGTGATTCATAGATTCATAGATTCATAGATTCTAGGACTGGAAGGGACCTCGAGAGGTCATCGAGTCCAGTCCCCTGCCCGCATGGCAGGACCAAATACTGTCTAGACCATCCCTGATAGACATTTATCTAACCTACTCTTAAATATCTCCAGAGATGGAGATTCCACAACCTCCCTAGGCAATTTATTCCAGTGTTTAACCACCCTGACAGTTAGGAACTTTTTCCTAATGTCCAACCTAGACCTCCCTTGCTGCAGTTTAAGCCCATTGCTTCTTGTTCTATCCTCAGAGGCTAAGGTGAACAAGTTTTCTCCCTCCTCCTTATGACACCCTTTTAGATACCTGAAAACTGCTATCATGTCCCCTCTCAGTCTTCTCTTTTCCAAACTAAACAAACCCAATTCTTTCAGCCTTGCTTCATAGGTCATGTTCTCAAGACCTTTAATCATTCTTGTTGCTCTTCTCTGGACCCTTTCCAATTTCTCCACATCTTTCTTGAAATGCGGTGCCCAGAACTGGACACAATACTCCAGCTGAGGCCTAACCAGAGCAGAGTAGAGCGGAAGAATGACTTCTCGTGTCTTGCTCACAACACACCTGTTAATACATCCCAGAATCACGTTTGCTTTTTTTGCAACAGCATCACACTGTTGACTCATATTTAGCTTGTGGTCCACTATAACCCCTAGATCCCTTTCTGCCGTACTCCTTCCTAGACAGTCTCTTCCCATTCTGTATGTGTGAAACTGATTTTTTCTTCCTAAGTGGAGCACTTTGCATTTGTCTTTGTTAAACTTCATCCTGTTTAATTCAGACCATTTCTCCAATTTGTCCAGATCATTTTGAATTATGACCCTGTCACCTGATGTTTGGTTATTTCTCTCCCGATAAATTCTTCAAGAAGAGTAACTGCTCCAACATTTTTTGGCACATAGCTGGAGCACCATCAGTACAAATGGCCACCAAGTTTGTGAAATCTAATCCCGACTTATCATTCGTGCACTTTATCACTTCACTGGAGATTTCTTTTCCGGTTGTGCGACCCGTCATGGAGCACATGCCAGCAAGTTCTTCAGTAATTTCAAAGTTTTTATCAATACCTCTAATAAAAATAAGAAGTTGGGCGGTGTCTTTTAAATCGGTGCTTTCATCCATAGCTAGGGAGTAAAAGCAGAATTCACTGACTCTCTGCTTTAACTGATCACTTAAATTGGTAGAAATGTCAGCTATTCTTCTCCGTACAGTCATGCGTGATAGACTGACATTCTCAAATATTCCCCTCTTTTCTGGACATAACTCAGATACAGCAATCAACATACACTTTTTTAATAACTCGCCTTCTGTCAAGCATTTCCCAGCAGCAGCAATTTCCTTAGAAATTTTAAAGCTTACTTTAGTAACTGTATCGTTCTCAGTGCTCACTTTCTTGAAAATTTGCTGTTCTCTACTAAGGTTTTTCGCTAAACTGGATGCTTTAATTATTTTTTCATTTGGGCTCAATTTGGCGAGATTGGGATGCTTAGTTTCAAAGTGCCACCGAAGGTTGTATTCTTTCGGAACGGCTAACGTTTCGCGACACACGAGGCACAGTATTTTGTCTTTGGAAATAGTATATAAGTATTTATTCGTCCATTCAGTGCTGAAAACTCTGTGCTCTGATTCTATTTTTCTTTTCACTCATGGTATCCATTATGAAGCTCAAGATTTTGTTGAATAAATTCACACACAAGGGAAACACTCACAGTCACACACAAAGAGAAGAGATATCTCACGGCGCATGGCACACTAGCAAGGCACTGACGGTGTGTGGAAGCCTGTAGGTCCAGGGGTCACTATATTACTGCACACAGCAGTCAATCAATGCAGTTGTAGATAAATCTCTGCATTATGCATTTTTGTATAACTTTTATATGACTTTGTATTGAACCTTGGTACTATGTTATAGCGGGCTCCTAAGATAGTATAATTAAGGTAAAAGAAAAATTTCTTCTGTGCAAATTTTTGAAGCAGAGTTCAGATTTGTGTGCCATGAGGCAAATGCGCCCAAGTGAGTAAAATGCTTATACATTTAAAAAGTTTTAATTTGCAATTTGTGTCAATTTATATGGGTTTTCAGATAGACATCATAAGTAAAAAAAGAAAAACAAAAGTTTGTGTTTTAAATTGAAAATTTTCCTAAAAAATATCAATAAATGATTATCAGCCAAGAATAAGATATGTAATTACAAATGCATTTTAATTTCCTTATTGGTCAAAATATCAAAGACGGCTAAACTAACCTTACTGTTTTTCCCTGCGATCTTTTTCATTTGCCCATTCAATATAAACTCTGTCCAGATCTATCAGTCCTCAATCCAGCTGGTAACTCTTAATACACATCAGCACCCCACATAGAACCCCCCACTCGCTAGTTTCCCAATACACACAGATTTCTCCTCCCTCCCTCCCAGTGCCCTTCCCCACAGCCCCACCACCACAACTAAACAATGCCCCACACAGACCCCCAGTGCCCTGACACACACAGATCTCCCTCACTGCCCAGCACCCCCCAACAGGCCCCCACTGCCTAGCACCCCAAAACACACAAACCTCCCCCACTGCCCAGCGCCCTCCACACCCTCACAGCCCAGCACCCCCCGCACATCTCCCAGACACTCACTCCACCACACCCTTCCCCCTTCCCTGGCCGCACTCACCAGCCCTGCTGGGAGGTCTCTGGCTCCTAGGGTGAGAGCGGCAAGGGGAGTCTCCAGTGGTGAGCGGGAGCTGGTTCGCACCGGTTCGCGGGAACCAGTTGTTAAATTTAGAAGCCCTTTTAGAACCAGTTGTCCTGCGTGGGACAACCGGTTCTAAAAGGGCTTCTAAATTTAACAACCGGTAAGTTGAAGTGACCAGGACAGTAGCTGGGGGGGAGCAGATGGAGCGGCTGCTCCCCCTGAGCACATTATCCAAAAGTGGTGCCTTAGGAGCCAACCCCATGGGTGCTCCAGCTCTCCGCCTCGCTCCCCGGCCCCAGCTCACCTCCGCTCCGCCTCCGAACACTCTGCCCCGCTTCTCCCCCTCCCCCCCCCGCTTCCCGTGAATCAGCTGTTCGCGCGGGAAGCCTGGGAGGGCAAAGAAGCAAGCGGTGGCTTCGCACTCAAGCCCAGGGAGGCGGAGACGGAGCGGAGGTGAGCTGGGGTGGGGGGAGCCGCCCGCGCCACAGCAGGCAACCCGGGGGGAGGGGCGCGGAGGGGAACCGCTCCCCGCCCCAGCTCACCTCTGCTCCGCCTCCCTGGGCCTGAGCACGAAGCCGCCGCTTGCTTCTCAGCCCTCCCAGGCTTCCTGCGCGAACAGCTGATTCGCGGGAAGCGGGGGGGCTGCAAGCTCATCCTGACCCGGTGCTCCAGGCACTGCACGGTGGCGGCGTGGCCCGGCTCCAGCCGAGCGGCGTGGCTGAAACGCCGCCAGCCACCTCCAGGCAGCGCAGTAAGGGAGCAGGGAGGGGGTGTTGGATAGAGGGCAGGGGATTTCAGGAGGGTGGTGGGGGGGTGGATAGGGGTCGGGGCGGTCAGATGGCAGGGAACAGGGGGATTGAATGGGGGCAAGGGTCCCGGGGGGCAGTCAGGAAGGAGCAGGGGTTGGATGGGGCGGTGGGAGGCAGTCAGGGGCAGGGGTTCCAAGGGTGGTCAGGGGACAGGGAGAAGGGGTGGTTGGATAGGGAATCAGGAGAGGAGTTGGATGGGGCGGCGGAGGGCAGTCAAGGGACAGGGAAGGGGGTGGATGGGGCAGGGGTCCCGGAGGGGGCATCAAGGAACACGGGGGG
>NW_020683395.1:0-3498 GCF_002925995.2 Terrapene triunguis
GGGGGGGGGGGGCGGCCGGAGGCTTTTTCGCCTGGGGCGGCGAAAAAGCCAGAGCCGGCCCTGCACCCAGGGACGTGCCAACTGCTTTTGGGAGCAGCACGTGGCCAGGGCAGGCAAGGAGCCTGCCTTACCTCTGCTGCGCTGCCGCCTGGGAGCCGCCCCAGGTAAGAGCCTCCCGGATGGAGCCTGCACCCCTCACCCCCTCCCGCACCCCAACCCCCTTCCCCAGCCCTGATCCCCCTCCCTCACCCAAACTCCCTCCAGAGCCTGCAGCCCACACCCCCTCCTGCACCCCTGCCCCAGCCCAGAGCTCCCGCCTGCACCCAAATTCCCTCCCAGAGCCTGCACCCCTCACCCCCTCCCATACCCCAACCGCCTGCCCCAGCCCCCTCCCACACCCAAACTCTCTCCCAGACTCTGAACCCCACAACCCCCTCCCACATCCCAATCCCCTGCCCCAGGCTCAGCCTGGAGCCCCACCCACACTCCTAACCCCTTGGCCCTAATCCCCAGCCCAGAGCCCGAACCCCCTGCCCCAGCCTGGTGAAAGTGAGTTGTTAGGGGGCTTATTCCTATGGGAACAGGGACTGGGGGTGGGGGAACTGGAATCATGTTTTGCTAAGGGGGGGGGAAATGGGAACAGGGAGACAGGCAAGGCTCTGTGGTGTCAAAGCTGGGAAGGGGGACACTGAGGAAGGAAACTGGAATTATGCTTGCTGGAAGTTCACCCCAATAAACATTGAATTGTTTGCGTCTTTGGACTTCGGGTATTGTTGCTCTCTGTTCATACGAGAAGGACCAGGGAAGTGAGAGGGTGAAGGAATAAGCCCCCTAACATCTGTGAGTGGGGGAGAGCAAGCAATGGAGGTAGAGGGGATGGAGCAAGTGGGTGGGGTCTCAAGGAAGGGGTGGGGCAAGGGTGTTTGGATTTGTGTGTTTATACAGTTGGCCACCCCACTGAGCAATAACGGTAATAGCTCTGCCCATTAAGGCCTTGGCTTCATGGCTAACACAGGTGGTTTTTCCCTCAAGGTAACTAGTGCGTGTGAGCTAACCTGAGGTCAGCACAGTGAAGATCAGGCACTTTCCTTTTAGCATAAGGTAAACAGTCCAGGGCTGACCACAATGAGTTTACCTCAGGCTAAAACGAAAGTACCTGGTCTTCACGGTGCCTTTACCTCAGAACAGCTCACCTGCATTAGCTGCCCCTTAGTAAAGACACCATTTTTTAGCACTGACATGCCCACTGAGGTGAAGGAATCTGTAATGTTTTACTTGCAGTTACATGGTTCTGCCACTAGATATCGCTCCAGAAAAGGCTGGGGGCTCTGACAACAGGCAAAGGTAGAAGGTGGCTTGCTCTGTTAGGAGCTAATTGTAGTTCTCCTGAATAGCAGCATTGCCAATTCACTTGTAGCAGAAGTCTCGTGATAGCTGATGTTTTTCTTCAAGCCCCAGCTTCTGGAACCAGGTGATTAGGTGAGACCCTAAGCTTTCATTAACATTTTTTTAGCCCTTTTGAATCTGGAGAAACACTTGAAAACATGACCCTGAAAACCCAGCCAGCCTATAACAAGTACCCCACTGGATTAGTTTAAAAATCCAATGATTTTGAAGCCAGTCTTCTGATTTTTGAATACTTAGGGTTGGCAATACAGAGGGCCCTGGCTCCCTAGATCTTAATGTAGTATCATAGAGGCACCTGTGAAACAATTGCTTGGTGCCAATTATAAATGACGTGCCTATGTGTCATGTGCTGGAGTGGTCTAGCCACGTGTAACAGACTCACCAGAAGGCCAGAGTGGCAGCGTAGCAGCAGAAGCATCACAGGGTCCCAGCTAATTTTGGGTGAGGGTTCTCAGAGAACCATGCTCAGAAATGCTGGCTAAGCTGTGGGCCTCAACATGCTCTTTTTGAGAACAAAGTCGATGGCCAGGTGAGCCGTGCCCTTCCGCCGGGGCTGGGGAAACTGAACATGTGTTCCGAGCGTTTATGTTTGAGGGGTGAGCACAGCCGATGCCTGGGAGATAGTCTGCTGATGATTAGTTGGTCCCTGACTAACAGGCTTTTCCCAGCAGCATGGCCAAAAGCCTGGAGCAGGGCCGGCTTTAGGCCAATTCCACCAATTCCCCCGAATCGGGCCCTGCGCCTAAGAGGGCCCCGTGCCCAGTGGCAGGGCCACCCAGAGTGGGGGGCAAGTGGCAGAGAATCCCTTCCTTGGCTAGAGGCGCCTTTTTAATTTTTACTCACCCAGCGGCGTTCCGGGTCTTTGGTGGCACTTTGGCGGCGGGTCCTTCAGTGCCACCGAAGACCCGGAGCGAGTGAAGGACCCACCGCCAAAGACTAGGAGCGCGGCCCGGTGAGTACAAGCCCCACGTGTTTTTTTTACGTGGTTTTTTTTTTTTAGTCATCCCTGTCGGGGCCCCATCGAAACTGTTCGAATCGGGCCCCGCACTTCCTAAAGCCGGCCCTGGCCTGGAGAATCAGTCAAACCTTCCTCAGAAGCCCGTAGGAAGTAGCAGGTGCTGTGACGATGGGGCTCTGTCGCTGAGCGCGTTTGGAACACAATCACAACTGGTATTTCTGGGCAGGATTTTGCAGAGAACAGGCCATAATGGTGCAGCACTATTGAAACGGATACACAAAGGGATGCCAGAGGCTTGGGGGGTGGAGCATGCCTTTTGTCTTAAACGGGCACTGTCCCTATTGCAAGCACCCAGAAATAGCAACCTTGGCAGCGCCATGGAATGGGCAGCCCATGATATAATTTTAGTCACAGCCATTGTGTCCTCACTAGTACATGCAGCCAGACTCTGCTTCTCTCCAGCACTCTGGCTAGTGACCCCGCTGGCACTAAATGCCCCAAGAGGGCTGCTCCAGACAGAGGTTCAGGAAGGCTAAGGAGCCCCAGCTTCTTTCTACTCTGGCCTCTCTGACATCACTCTAAGATTGGATGGACGTCTGAAGTCAAGGGGCCAGGATCCATTGGTGATGGTTCCTACGGCACTAATCACACTGCATCGCGGCATATCTCGCAGACGGTGGATGATGTCAGGGAACTCGGAAGCATGCTGAAGAAGAAGAGTGTCCAAGCGATCGTCTCTGAGATCCTTCCTAATCCTGTCCCACAGGGGAAGGAAGGCAGAAGAGGCGGGAAGTGAACTGCTGGCTACGTCAGTGGTGGAGGGTTTGGGTTTTGTGGAACATTGATCCACCTTCTATGGGGAGAAGGGGCTGTATAGTTTGGTCCCCCCCTCTACTGTAGAAGAGGCCATCCAGTCTCCTCGGGGTCAGGCTGGGTAGAGTAGCCAGGAAAGGGTTAAACTAATAGCAAAAGGGGAGGGTAAAAAGAGGGAAGATATGAGCATTCAGCACAAAATCAAGATGTGGAGAACAAAAGTAATGAAGGAGTTGAAAGACATGAAGAGAGGCAATTCTGGCTGTACACCAGTGCTGGGAGCCTGGGTAACTAACAAGAGGAACTGGAGCTGCTCATTT
>NW_020683396.1:0-1003 GCF_002925995.2 Terrapene triunguis
ATAATGTCACAGCTAACCTGGTGGCTGAACTCTGTGACTTTGTCCTCACCCACAACTATTTCACATTTGGGGACAATATATACCTTCAAGTCAGTGGCACTGCTATGGGTACCCGCATGGCCCCACAGTATGCCAACATTTTTATGGCTGACTTAGAACAACGCTTCCTTAGCTCTCGTCCCCTAACGCCCCTACTCTACTTGCGCTACACTGATGACATCTTCATCATCTGGACCCATGGAAAAGAAGCCCTTGAGGAATTCCACCATGATTTCAATAATTTCCATCCCACCATCAACCTCAGCCTAGATCAATCCACACAAGCGGTCCATTTCCTGGACACTACTGTGCTAATAAGCGATGGTCACATAAATACCACCCTGTACCGGAAACCTACTGACCGCTACACTTACCTACATGCCTCCAGCTTCCATCCAGGACACACCACACGATCCATTGTCTACAGCCAAGCTCTAAGATATAACCACATTTGCTCCAATCCCTCAGATAGAGACAAGCACCTACAAGATCTCTATCAAGCATTCTTAAAACTACAATACCCACCTGCTGAAGTGAAAAAACAGATTGACAGAGCCAGACGAGTACCCAGAAGTCACCTCCTACAAGACAGGGCCAACAAAGAAAATAACAGAACACCACTAGCTGTCACCTTCAGCCCCCAACTAAAACCTCTCCAGCGCATCATCAGAGATCTACAACCTATCTTGAAAGATGATCCTTTACTCTCACAGATCTTGGGAGACAGACCTGTCCTCGCTTACAGACAACCCCCCAACCTAAAGCAAATACTCACCAGCAACCACACATCACTGAACAAAAACACTGACCCAGGAACCTATCCTTGTAACAAAGCCCGATGCCAACTCTGTCCACATATCTATTCAAGTGACACCATCATAGGGCCTAATCACATCAGCCATACCATCAGGGGCTCATTCACCTGCACATCTACCAATGTGATATATGCCATCATGTGCCAGCA
>NW_020683397.1:0-2766 GCF_002925995.2 Terrapene triunguis
TCCATTGGCCCGGGACGGCGAACCGCGGCCAGTGGGGGCCGCAATCGGCCGAACCTGCCGCGTCAGCAGGTAAATAAAACTGGCCCGGCCCGCCAGGGTGCTTACCCTGGCGAGCCGCGTGCCAAACGTTGCTGACCCCTGCTCTAGGATTTTGCCCTTTACATTTGTGGAGATATTTGTGGGTAAAGAAAGAAGCCCACATCCACAAAGGGACTTTGAGGGTTAATCTATACTGCGAAAAACAAAAACAAAAAAGCCTCAGCAGTGAGTCTCAGAGCCTGGCTCTACAGACTCGGACTCATGCTACAGCACTAAAAATATCTGTAGCTCAAGTTCTGAGATCCACAGTGCGAGCCCCATGAGCCTGATTCTGTAAACCTGGGCTTTGAGAGTTGCTGCCGTGGCTTTATTTTTGCAGTGTAGATGTATTCTTCCGTGCCTAGGAAAGCACTGGAACAACACTGTGATCCACAGATCCCAAGTTAAGTGCCTCGGATCTATTTGAATTGAGGGAGATAGGTGCCTTAGAATGGAATTCACAAAAGCCAGCATAGTAGGCAGGGAGCCACCTAAGCTAGCCAGGAAGATGGCAATGAGAGTGGTGTGTTCTAAGTCTTGCCCCTCTCGTGGAGATAGGCATCTCTCTCTTTTTGCAATCCACAGCCAGGAACATTCCCCCTCCGGCCCTTTTTTTTTTTCTTGGGGCGGCAAAAAACCTGGAGCCAGCCCTGGTTTACAGGCAGGGCCGGCTTTAGGCCAATTCCACCAATTCCCCCGAATCAGGCCCCGCACCTAAGAGGGCCCCGCGCCCAGTGGCAGGGCCGCCGGGGGGCAGAGGGGAAGAAGTGGCCGAGAATCCCTTCCCTGACTAGAGGCTCCTTTTTAATTTTTACTCACCCGGCGGCGCTCCGGGTCTTCGGCGGCACTTCAGCGGCAGATCCTTCAGTGCCACCGAAGACCCAGAGCGAGTGAAGGACCCACCGCCGAAGACTAGGAGCACCACCCGGTAAGTACAAGCCCCACATGTTTTTTTACGTGTTTTTTTTTTTTAGTCATCCCTGCCGAGGCCCCGTCGAAACTACTCGAATCGGGCCCCGCACTTCCTAAAGCCGGCCCTGTTTACAGGAGTCAGGTGGCTTAGGCACCAAGTTGTTTCTTGTGAGAATGAGTTAGGCAAGAGTCACGCAGTTTTAGGGTTACCATACGTCCAGATTTCCCCGGACATGTCCGGCTTTTGGGTCTCTAAATAGCCGTCCTGGGGGAATTTGTAAAAAACTAAAAATGTCCGGGATTTCCCCCTGGACGGCTATTTAAAGACCCAAAAGCGGCTGACAGGGCAGCCGCGCTGGCGGAAAGCGGTACTGGGAGCAGGATGGAGCGGCCGTGAGAGGTGGGTGCGGGTGGCCCGGCTCCCCCTGCCTGGGGCTCCCCTCTGCAGCACTGCCCGCCGCGGGGCTGGGGCTCTGCCCTGCACGCACCCAGCACCCCCGGGGCTGCTCCTGCCTCCCCAGGCTGGCCCCAGATCCCCTTCCCCGGGGGTTTGGGGTCCTGCTGCGGCTTGCGCCCCTCTGCCTCCTCCGTGGGGCAGGCAGCCCCAGGGGGTTGAGGCCGTGCCACCCCTTCCCCAGCTTCCCCCTCCAGCAGCCCCTGCACCGCCCTGCCGGGCCTGTTCAGCCCTCGGCACCACCGGGTCCTGCCCTGCCTCAAGCAACCCGCCCCTACCATGGGGCAGCCCAGCCCTGAGGGACTGGGGGAACCGCAGCAAAGCGGGGCTCTCAGCCCAGGCTCTGGCATCAGCCTGCAGCAGGGAGCGGAGCCACCCCCCGCCGGCTTGGCTCAGCCCAGCCCTGTTCTTAAAGGGACATCGACCCGGGCCCGGCCCGGGGCACATGGGGGTGTCACCTCACCCCCTGCCTGGGGGCCCGGCGAGGGGGGTGCTCGGCACCATAGCTCCCCCCGCAACCCCCATAGTCAGCTTCTCTGCAGGCAAAGCTTGGACTATAGAAAGCATATGGGAGGAGAGCCTGCGATCCAGGGCTTCAGGAGCTGCAGCTGAGGCAGTGAGGAACAGCCCAGAGCCGCCGGGGCCAGAGCCTCTTGGCCAGCCGCCGGAGGGAGCCGCTCAGCCTGGGGGGCTGGACTGGGCTGCGCCTCCTCGCGCCCCCCCCCCCCCGCCTGCCACCGCAGCCCCAGCCCCAGCTTACCTGCTGCCTGCCTGCCTGTTTCAGGCTTCCCGCGAACATTTGATTGCAGGAAGCAGGGGAGGGGGAGGAACAGGGGGCGGAGCGTTCAGGGGAGGGGGCGGAGTTGGGGCGGGGACTTTGGAGAAGGGGCGGAGTTGGGGCAGGGCTGGGGCCCCTTGGAGTGTCCTCTTTTTCCAAGACTGCAATATGGTAACCCTACGCAGTTTAGGCTTGGAATTTCTTTAAATCAAGCATACAAAAACTATCTGCAATTTGCATGTCAAGCACTTGTAGGGAAAGGCTGCAGTGCAGACCCAATCGGATGAATAACCATCTCAAAAAGGTTATTAGGAATAAGCAGAGAGCTATAGGGAATTGGGAAAGGTTTTAATCAGCAAAGAAAGCTTGGAAGTTAAAAATGTGAGAATTGCTACAAGTCAAGCTGAATTAGCTCTTGCCAAGGAAATTAAAATAAATAATAAGTGATATAAATAAAAAGAGAATAAGGAAGGATTAGGTTATGCTGCTATGCAGTATGGATGAGAGGGAGAGTAAAAATAACGTAGGTATTGCTCAAAAACTA
>NW_020683398.1:0-1460 GCF_002925995.2 Terrapene triunguis
ATCGATTACTACCCACCGATCCGGCGGGTAGTGAAGACGTACCCTTAGATATAAATCAACTGGAACCCAGTCAGTGAGACCACATTGCCAAAAGTGGATGATACACTGTAGATTGCCTACCACAGGGTGAGAACAATGATGAACAAAATGGTGGTGTAGTGATATCCCTCAGGTGTAAATTGATAAGACAATGGGTGTAAATGGATGTACAAGACAAAGAAGCATAACTGGGACCTATTTGGAGTACAGTGGGAGTGCAAAATGAATAAGTTGTGCTCATCAATCTTCTTCTTACACACCCAACCTTTTTTTACCTCTCAGGTGCGTAGCTTATACTTGACAGGTTTCAGAGTAGCAGCCGTGTTAGTCTGTATCCGCAAAAAGAACAGGAGTACTTGTGGCACCTTAGAGACTAACAAATTTATTAGAGCATAATAAATGCTGTCCTATCTCGGGGCCTCTCCTTTTGTCCCTCCAGACCCACGAACATGATACAGTTCTGCGGTGACCTAGAATCCTACTTTCGACGTCTCCGACTCAAAGAATATTTCCAACATACCTCTGAACAGCATACTATCCCACAGAATCCCCCCTACCAGGGCTACAAAAAAAAGGATTCTGCGTGGTCTCCTCCGGACGGTCGAAACAACAGACTGGATTTCTACATAGAATGCTTCCGTCAACGTGCAAAGGCTGAAATTGTGGAAAAGCAACATCACTTGCCCCATAACCTCAGCCATGCTGAACACAACGCCATCTACAGCCTCAGAAACAACCCTGACATCATAATCAAAAAGGCTGACAAAGGAGGTGCTGTCGTCATCATGAATAAATTGGAATATGACCAAGAGGCTGCTAGACAGCTCTCTAACACCGCATTCTACAGGCCATTATCTTCTGATCCCACTGAGGATTACCTAAAGAAACTACACCATCTGCTAAAAAAACTCCCTGACAAAGCACAGGAACAAATTTGTTCAGACACATGCCTAGAACCCCGACCAGGGGTATTCTATTTGCTACCCAAGGTCCATAAACCTGGAAATCCTGGACGCCCCATCATCTCAGGCATTGGCGCCCTAACATCAGGCTTGTCTGGTTATGTGGACTCTCTCCTCAGACCCTACGCTACCAGCACTCCCAGCTATCTTCGAGACACCACTGACCTCCTGAGGAAACTACAATCCATCGGTGATCTTCCAGAAAACACCATCCTAGCCACTATGGACGTAGAAGCCCTCTACACCAATATTCCACACAAAGATGGACTACAAGCTATCAGGAACAGTATCCCCGATAATGTCACAGCTAACCTGGTGGCTGAACTCTGTGACTTTGTCCTCACCCACAACTATTTCACATTTGGGGACAATATATACCTTCAAGTCAGCGGCACTGCTATGGGTACCCGCCTGGCCCCACAGTATGCCAACATTTTTATGGCTGACTTAGAACAACGC
>NW_020683399.1:0-3080 GCF_002925995.2 Terrapene triunguis
GCGCTCCCCCCGCCGCCCCTTACCAGGTGCCGCCCCAAGCACGTGCTTGGGTGCCTGGTGCCTGGTGCCTGGAGCCGGCCCTGCCAGGACATATATGACAAGGGAGTGGGTCTGGACAGATAGGTGTACTCATTTGTTAGCACCTATTTGTTAGCTGAGAGGACAACCAATGGCAAGGCACAGGAGGCAGTTTGTCCTGGAGCATTGCTTTCCCAGGGCTTGTTAGGCACTCGGGATCCCTCTCCCAGATGCCTGCTTCTTTTTGAAATCGGATTTTTTTTTAACCTTTTTATATCAGCAGTGCAGGCCTGCTTTGTTCCCTTCCTATCTGCAGGGCTGCTGCTGCTCCTTCCCCTAATAATGCTGACTGGGCTGGTCAGCGGAGCCATGGCAGCAATCTCAGGCTCTTTTAGTTCTTGAAAACAAATTGCAGGCTCTTGTTTCCTAGAAGGAAAAAATGACTCAAACCCTCAGAGCTTTCTAACCTCATTCCCTGCCATCTGCATTCCTGGAATGGACTTAAGGGGCTACATAAGGAGATGGGCTGCCAGTGCTGAATGGGAACATTTTTATTTGACCACAAGGTTTTTTTATATGCTGGAAAGAACCTTTCACTCTGTTGGGACTATATTACAGCAATGCAGCATAACAATGCTGTGACGAAGTGGGAATGTTCTTAATGTTTTCTCTGAGTGCTGTGTGTGTGCCTCAGTTTCCCCTATGCATTTGTCGAGTGTCTACGGGTGTGTAATTGTTGCAGAGCCCTAGGGGGGCAGTGTGATGGTGTCTGCACAAAGAATGGCTGACACCCTGTCTCCTGGCAACTGATGGCCTGGGTCCCTCCTCTGCGAAGGTGCCAACTGAAGATGTTTGAGAACAAAGGGATCAGGTGACTTCCTGGCCCGGGAAAGAGACAAAGGCGAGAGGAGGGGCTGAAGAGTTTTTCAGTTGGAGCTGGCTGGGGAAGGGGAGGAAAGCCCAGACAGGTGTCTGGGATCCCTGGCTCCAATATGGACCTGACTGAGGGGGTCCTGTTGTCTGTACTTGCAAGCTCTGTTTTGGACTGTGTTCCTGTTGTCTAATAAACCTTCTGTTTTACTGGCTGGCTGAGAGTCATGGTGAATTGCAGGAAGCCAGTGGTGCAGGGCCTTGTCTCCCCCAAACTCCGTGACAAATGCTTTCTACCTTCTGCACGGCAACCCAGGGAGAACAGATACCAGGATATTCCACAATGACTCGCAGGCTGCCATGGAGTGAGACACAAAGACATGTGTGGCATGAGCGTTACATTGGCATGCATGATGGTATCATTTGTAGTACTGGGAAAACATGCAACATTGGAGTGTTGAGAACAGGGTTAGGTAAATAATGGACCCAATTCTCATTTGCACTGAGGCCCCTTTACACCATGCTGGCAGTGCAAAGGAGTCTTAAAGCGGGTGTAGATGACCTGATGTGTAGCAAAAAATGCTGGGGCACCTAATGTGGAGATTCCCACTGAAGCTAGGAGATGGAAACGAGAGGGGAAACTCCAGGGAGTGTGCTGTCCAACTCAGGAGAGTAGCCACCTTCCATTACACCTTCTGAGGTGGAGAAGAGGGGATACCTCTCCATTCAGAAAGGGCCCCCTCTGGAGTCACGTCCATCTACAGCAGTAATTCTCAACCTTTCCAGACTATTGTACCCCTTTCAGGAGGCTGATTTGTCTTGTGTATCCCCCAAGTTTCACCTCACTTAAAAACTACTTGCTTACAAAATCAGACATAAAAATACAAAAGTGTCATAGCTTACTTTCTCATGTTTACCATATGATTATAAAATAAATCATGGTCCCCATTGATATAGTATATACAGCAGCATAAACAAGTCATTGTCTGTATGACATTTTAGTTTGTACTGACTTCACTAGTGTTTTTCATGTAGCCATGTAGGCAAATATCTAGATGAGTTGATGTACCCTCTGGGAAACCTCTGCATACCCCCAGGGGTACGCATACCCCTGATTGAGAACCACTGATCTACAGTAAGGACAAGAAGTCATGGAAGTGTATCATTAGAAAACAAGCAGTAACCTCAAACTGTTTGATTGCAGTGGGAAAGCCCCAGTTTTATTCAGGGAGAATCTCCATTTACTCCTCCAAGGATTTAATTGCACATTCCTGTTAGTCAAATGAAGGAATGGCAGAACAACCAGGAAAAAAGAAATTGGAGTGGCAGAGAAAAGAGACTATGAGTGAAATAATTGAAGACAATGGCAAAACTCCTATTGATTTCAACAGGGTCAGGATTTCACCCTATTATTATCTGCCTACATATTCCTGGTATATCCACCACCTTGTGTCTGTTCCAACACCCACTGAAGCCAGTGAGAGTCTTTCCATTGAATTCATTGGTATTGGATCATGCCCCACCTGCCTGAGTTTTAGTAGAATTAACTGGCTGACCTCAGGGACTGAGAGTTCATAGTTTAAACTCTGACTAGTTGGTAATGCCTGACCCCTCTCCCCTAAGAAGTCTCAACATCCATGTGACCCTTGTGTTGCAGAGCAGAACTGTCTATGGCCTTGTCTGTACTGGTGGTGGTGTGTAGGGTATGTGTAGCATGGCAGTGAAAGGCTCTGGCAGGGAGGAGACAACAGGGAAAAGCTCCAACAGCTTCCCGCTGCCTGAGCCTTTCACTATGGAGTGGGGAGGTGCTGGCAAGGGGTGGCAGTGGGGAAAGGCTCTGGAAGCGGAAATGAAGCAGCAGTGATGAAATCAGCAGGGACTTGACACAAAGCCAATTGGAGTCTTTCCACTGACATCAAAGGATTGCAGATCAGGCCCTAGAAGAGGCTGGAACATCTGGAAGTTGTGTACGGGAATATGGAAATGGAGCAAGAAGAGCAGAATGCATGGACATGAATCAGGAACTGACGGGACACAGTAAATTCTAGAAATTTCCTCTTTTTAAATTGCTCAGGCTTTCAAATCTGACATATGTCACTCTCACCCAACACCCAAAACATTAAACAACTAGACTCTCCAAAGAGTGAACATGTCATGTGCAGGGCCGGCTCTGGCTTTTTTGCCGGGGGGGG
>NW_020683400.1:0-1194 GCF_002925995.2 Terrapene triunguis
GGTGTGACGTTATTGATGTATTCGGGGACCATATAGATCATTGTTGCAACCAAGGTCCTGTAGTGGCACCCAGATCTTGTGTAAAGGGGGTCAAATGGGGTGTCTAAGACAAGGTTATGAATTACTGGTTATAATTATGCTGTCTATATGTGTGTATCAATTTTGTAGTTGAAGTTAGGAATATTGGCTCTATACTGTCTGTACTTCAAACTTATGCTATGCTGCTGGGTGACATCCCAGACAAATTGGTGTTAGCTCTGCCTAGTCTGCTTGATGGCCCATTAAGGACCATCAGCTATACAATGGACCCATTGAAAGAAGGCAGATACGCCTTGTAACTCAGCAAAGTATGCAGGGACTGGCCCATGTGACTCCAGACTCCATTTTGCTGTAATTTTCCACAGTAAGAACAAAGAGGTGTTCTTACACCTGGAAAAGACTATATAAGGCTGATGCCTCATCTCCATTTTGTCTTCAATCCTGCTTCATACCTCTGGAGGAACCTTGCTACAAGCTGAAGCTTTGAACAAAGGACTGAGGACCCATCCCAGCGGGGGATGTATTCCAGAGACTTGATTTGAACCTGCAGTTTATTCTATCGCTGCTGCAAGCCTGAACCAAGAACTTTGCCATTACTGTATGTAATTGATTCCATTTAACCAATTCTAACTCTCATCTCTATCCTTTTCCTTTTATGAATAAACCTTTAGATTTTAGATTCTAAAGGATTGGCAACAGCGTGATTTGTGGGTAAGATCTGATTTGTATATTGACCTGGGTCTGGGGCTTGGTCCTTTGGGATCAGGAGAACCTTTTTCTTTTACTGGGGTATTGGTTTTCATAACCATTTGTCCCCATAACGAGTGGCACTGGTGGTAATACTGGGAAACTGGAGTGTCTAAGGAGATTGCTTGTGAGACTTGCGGTTAGCCAGTGGGGTGAGACCGAAGTCCTCTTAGTCTGGCTGGTTTGGTTTGCCTTAGAGGTGGAAAAACCCCCAGCCTTGGGCTGTAACTGCCCTGTTTGAGCAATTTGTCCTGAGTTGGCACTCTCAGTTGGGTTCCGCCAGAACCGCATTGTCACACCAGGTATTCCCTGATTGCCCATAACGTGGCCCAAAAGTGCTGTAGGAGCCGTCCCAGTGTTAGTAATTCAGCTGTGTCTGGTAACCTGAAAGGGAGAATGAAGTTGGGT
>NW_020683401.1:0-4052 GCF_002925995.2 Terrapene triunguis
TTGTCATGAAATTCTACCAGTCCAGACACCAAGTGGTCATCCATCCATTGCCAGGATGCGTGATTAAAAGAGAGAGAGAGAAATTATTTTCATGCATTTAAAAAATATTATTCACTGTGGGCCAATTTGCATCCGAAGGAGTGGGCTGTAGCCCACGAAAGCTTATGCTCAAATAAATGTGTTAGTCTCTAAGGTGCCACAAGTACTCCTGTTCTTTTTGTGGGCCAATTGAATTTTGCAAGGCTGCCCTCAGTGAAATACAAGCACTGGTAATAGGACAAAGGAAAAAGCATCAGGAATAAAGAGCAGGCTCAAAAAGGGCTGCTTATAAAAGTTGCTTTGGGGGCAGTTTTTAGAATCTGAAGTGGGGTTAATGATACTGATTATAGCTGCAGGAAAATGTTCAGATGAATAGTTTATTCACTGAAAAATGCACTTTCCGGTAGACCAAAAGTGTTCACAATTTCAGGTCAAATTTGGCAAATAGTTTCAGCTGAAAAAAAGTTTTGTTTTTTGAAAAAGTCAAAATGGTTAATTTCAACACTTTTTTCTAAACAAAAGTCTGGCCTTTTTGTTTCGAAACAATGCTTCATTTTGAACTTTACCTAGATTTTTTTTTTTAATTGGGGAAAAAAAATCATATTGGGTCAAACCAAAATGTTTTGTTCAACTCAGAAATGCGTTTGGATTTTTCAGTTCGGCCTCCAAACAAAAAAGTCAATTATCTGTTCTACTATAAAACTGTTGTCCTTTGTAAAGCACTTTGAGAGCCATGGATAAAAAGCATTAAATAAGGGTGTCATTATTATTGTTAGTATTATTAATAATAAAATAAGTCTAACGCCATAGCAGGTGAGTGCATGGGGTAGCTTCAGAAATTGGCTTTCTAGCTTGTAAATTTCTGCTTAATATCCCTTCTTTGGGTCCACAGATTAGAAAGCTTTTCCTATGGATTTTTTTCTTTTCCATCTTTACCTAATTTGATGAGTGGATATCACTAGTAACAAATAATGAAGGCCATCACTTCTCAAAGTAAGCTAATGGCCTCTGAAAGCAGTAATGTTTTTACTTTGGCTCTGGCTCCTGGATATGTCATTCTAAAAAGCAAATCCTTCTAGCTAGCTCTTAGTGCCTCCTGCAAGCTTTGATTTCTGCAAGCACCAGTTATTTGTTTCACTTTGGGTTCACAGGAATACCAGCTCACAATTTCTCACCTTGGAAACCCTATCCTACTGCTCACACCAGCATTCCATTCTGACACCAACATTGCCTTCTAGCACAGCAGAAATTCCAGGGCTTTGCAGGTTACTTTCCCAGGGGAAATCAGTGAGCCAGTATCTATAGACTGAGTATAACTTCAGCAAAGAGTCCTGTGGCACTTTGTAAACTAACAGACATATTGGAGCATGAGCTTTCGTGGGTGAATACCCACTTCGTCGGATGCATGTAGTGGAAATTTCCGGAGGCAGGTATAAATATGCAAGCAAGAGTGAGTCAGGCTAGAGATAACGAGGTTAGTTCAATCAGGGGGGATGAGGCCCTCTTCTAGCAGTTGAAGTGTGAACACCAAGGGAGGAGAAACTGCTTTTGTAGTTGGCTAGCCATTCACAGACTTTGTTTAATCCTGAGCTGATGGTGTCAAATTTGCAGATGAACTGAAGCTCAGCAGTTTCTCTTTGAAGTCTGGTCCTGAAGTGTGTTTGCTGCAGGATGGCTACCTTTAAATCTGCTATTGTGTGTCCAGGGAGATTGAAGTGTTCTCCTACAGGTTTTTGTATATTGCCATTCCTAATATCTGATTTGTGTCCATTTATCCTTTTACGTAGGGACTGTCCAGTTTGGCCAATGTACATAGCAGAGGGGCATTGTTGGCATATGATGGCGTATATTACATTGGTGGACGTGCAGGTGAATGAACTGGTGATGTTGTGACTGATCTGGTTAGGTCCTGTGATGGTGTCGCTGGTGTAGATATGTGGGCAGAGTTGGCATCGAGGTTTGTTGCATGGATTGGTTCCTGAGTTAGAGCTACTATGGTGCGGTGTGTGGTTGGCGGGTTGTCTGTGGGCGAGGACTGGCCTGCCACCCAAGACCTGTGAAAGTGAGGGATCGTTGTCCAGGGTGGGCATATCCCAAATTCACTGAGGGTTTGAGTTCCATCAGTTACTCACCTGGTTTGGCCGGCCTGTCGAAGCCGTTGCCTGGGGTGTGGCTGCTGCGCATGTTGCAGCTATTTGGAGCCACAGGTGAGAGCTGAGTGACAGGTGAGGACCAAAGTGGATGGACTACCCCCAAAGGGTACGATAAGTGCCCCCCATCAGAGGTACTACCCCTCCCTGGCCACCCCATACACCCCAGTGGGACCAGTTCAAGCAGATAGTGACTGACACAGCAATAACATCTCTTGGACCAAAGAAAAGAACACATCAGGATTGGTTTGATGAGAACCAAGAAGAAATATGCTCAGCAGTGGAAGTAAAGAGAAAAGCCTTTATCGAATGGCAAAATGACCCCTCCTCAGTCTCTAAACGGGACCATTTCAAGTACCTTCAGAGCAAAACACAGAAAGACCTCCGTCAGATACAAGACAACTGGTGGGAGAGCAAAGCCAAAGAAATTGAGCACTATGCTGAGACCCACAACTTAAAGATGTTCTTTAGTACTATTAAGACTATCTATGGACCCTTTAAACCAAGGACCACCCCATTGCTCTCATTAGACAACACATTGCTGATTAAAGATAAAGAAGGCATCAACGAAAGATGGCGAGAACACTTTAGCAACCTTCTCAATAGACCATCAACCGTGAATAATAATGTCCTTAATGAAATTCCACAACACCCTGCTCTGACACATCTTGACTTTCCGCCCACTATAGATGAGATTAAGAAAGCTTTCAGAGTAGCAGCCGTGTTAGTCTGTATCCGCAAAAAGAACAGGAGTACTTGTGGCACCTTAGAGACTAACATCCGAAGAAGTGGGTTGTAGCCCACGAAAGCTTATGCTCTAATAAATTTGTTAGTCTCTAAGGTGCCACAAGTACTCCTGTTCTTAAGAAAGCTGTTAGCCAGATGAGTTCAGGGAAAGCTCCTGGAAAAGATGGGATACCAGCAGAGAGAGATAAAGCAGCAGGTCCAGCAGCACTAGCAGCGTTCCACAGCGTGATCATCAACATCTGGGAGGATGAAAACATACCACAGGACCTTCGCGATGCTACTATTGTCTCTCTTTTCAAGAACAAAGGCAGCAAAGCAGAATGTGGAAACTATAGAGGCATATCCCTCCTCTCTGTTGGAGGGAAGATCATCGCCCGCATCATCTTGAACCGCCTAATAGCCAGTATTTCCGAGGCAAATCTACCTGAAAGTCAATGTGGTTTTCAACCTGGCCGGAGCACAGTCGACATGGTGTTTGCTGTCAGACAAATACAAGAGAAGTGCATTGAACAGAACATGCACCTGTATGCTGTCTTCACAGATCTGACAAAGGCATTTGCTACCGTCAACAGGGAAGCCCTTTGGACCATTCTAACACGACTTGGCTGCCCAAGAAAATTTGTCCAGATTATATGCCTTTTTCATGACAGCATGACAGGTGAAGTATTGTCTGATGGAGCCACATCAGCCCCCTTTAACATCACCAACGGCGTGAAACAAGGATGTGTTTTCGCTCCTGTCCTATTTAACCTGTTCTTTGCATGTGTCCTTAACCATGCACTGAAAGATCTGGACCGAGATATATACTTGAAATACCGGCACGATGGTTCACTTTTTGACCTCTGTCGCCTGAATGCAAAGACTGACAGTGCAGAAACTCCTCCTTGAGGCACTCTTTGCTGACGACTGTGCCCTCATGGCTCACACTGAAAATGATCTTCAGCACATTGTCAACAAGTTTGCTGAGGCCTCGCTACTTTTTGGACTAACTATCAGCCTCGGAAAGACAGACGTTCTCCATCAACCTGCACCCGGATCAAATGCTTCTGTCCCGAGTATCTCCATCGATGGCACTCAGCTGAAAGTAGTGGAGAACTTTAAATATCTGGGTAGTGT
>NW_020683402.1:0-1185 GCF_002925995.2 Terrapene triunguis
TTCCTCTCCTGGAATTGACACCTCCTCATCTATTATTGGGAGTGGACAACATCCACCCTGATTGAATTGGCCCTGTCAACACTGGTTCTCCACTTGCAAAGTAACTCCCTGCTCTCCATGTGTAAGTATATAATGCCTGCATCTGTAACTTTCACTCTATGCATCTGAACAAGTGAGGTTTTTATCCACGAAAGCTTATGCCCAAACACATCTGTTAGTCTTTACGGTGCCACCAGACTCCTTGTTGTTTTTATAAGCAGCTGAATATTAATGAAGAGAAGCGGTGTCCTACTGACACCAAGGGGTTCTTACAGGAGTTAAAATTCCCTGCATTAACAGAAAATATACCATACACTTTTCAGAATGCCATAATTTTTAATGAAATCCAAGAAGCTATTAAATAGCACCAATCTGGTAAAGTTGCAGGTTCTAATGGCTACTCCATCAATTTCTGTAAGAAATTTTCTAATCCCATTGTTCTGTTTACAGAAAATACATAACTACAAACAAACTCTAGCTCTACCACTTACTTTTAAAAGGCTACAATAATTTATTTCGCCCAGAAAGTAAAAACTGGAACTGTGTGTCTCTTACCTTCCTCCTTAGCACAAACATGAAGTTCTTGCTAAAGTGTTTACCAACAGAATAGCTCTCTGTTCTCTGCTATTATACATATACAGCAGTCTAATTTTATACATCACTGCGCATCTAGCAACAGTATAGAAAAACTTAAGCATCAGTCACTTCCTAAAAGATTTAGGCTATCGTAAAGCGCTTTGACACATTGGTGTTTCAAACATCTCAAAGAACCTGCCCCAGCAACTGAAAAAGCAGAAAAGTATATTTTCGGTTTGTTTTTCATCCTTTTCCCCTTTAGCACCTTCCTTCCAATCAGATCTGTAACTGCTTCTATCATGTGCATGATATTAGCTAGGAAGTGCAGGTTACTTTCCTACTGTTGACGTGATGGGTTGGGTATCTAGTCTTTTTCCACTTCTTCAGTGTGCACTGCCTTCACTGGTGTATGAGTGGCACCTGGGATTTTAAGTGCATCTTGTTCCAAAGACCTAATTAGCTACTTCTGCAAACATTGGGCCTTGTTTTGTTTGTAACCAGAGACAGGGAATATGTACCCAGAAAGAGGTACATTTTGTCAAGACTAGTCTACCTTCCAGGGCCAGCTCT
>NW_020683403.1:0-2707 GCF_002925995.2 Terrapene triunguis
CCCCCCCGCAGCACGATGCCCCCCGCCCCACTCCCCGCAGCCCGGCGCCCCCCGCCCCACTCCCCGCAGCACGATGTCCCCTGCTGAGCCCCCGGCCCCACTCCCCGCAGCACAGTGCCCCCTGCAGAGCCCCCCGCCCCACTCCCCGCAGCACAGTGACCCCTAGCTCTGCCCTCCTTCATCGTCACAGTTACTGGCAGAGGGAGTCATTGCTAAATCATTGCTCAATATTAACACTTCAGGGGCCAGACCCCGGTCTGTGTCTGTCACACCTTAAGGCCAGTTCCTCGGCTTCCCACATCCTCCACCCTTCTTACTTCCTCTTCCTCCCGGGCCAGGCTCCCGGCCCACATGCTTCCTGCCCCAGGCTGAGAACAGCTCGTGCTGCGCAGGCCCCTCCAGAGCAGAGGGGGCTCCGGGAGCCAGGGTCCATCTCTGTGGGGACGGGTCGGGGGTCCAGGCCTCGGGCGATGCAGCCTCGTTCACCTCCGAGGACAGGACAAGAAGCAATGGGCTTAAATTGCAGCAAGGGAGGTTTAGGTTGGACATTAGGAAAAATTTCCTAACTCTCAGGGTGGTTAAGCCCTGGATCCAATTGCCTAGGGAGGCTGTGGAAAACCCAGCATTGGAGGTTTTAAAGAGCAAATTAGACAAACCCCCGTCAGTCATGGTTGGGCTGTTACAGTCCTGCCGTGAGTGCAGGGGACTGGACCAGATGACGCATCGAGGTCCCTTCTAGTCCTACACTTTTAGAATCGCTGAACAAAGCAACAAACCCTCAAGAGAGTCTAATCAGCTCCTCCCTTGACCATTGCAGAGAGAGGACCGGATCGGATCGGAGAGCTGTGCTACACTACAGAGTTAGGTCGACGTCACCTTAACTCTGTTCATGTCTACACTCCAGCAGGGCTCCGCCGATGTGAGTCGCCAGCTACGCCGACCCAATAACGCCGCCTCTGTGAGAGGCGTAGCGCTTAGGTGGGTGTAGCTAGGGTGACGCAGTGGCTGTGTAGACACTGTTACTTACATCGCCTGCATGGGGCTCACAGCCAGAGCCTGGCCAGGCTGAGAGCTGGTGCCCCGCTGCTGGGCTGACAGCTGGACCCCTGCTGCTGCCCCCGGTGAGGGATGAGGGCCAGGAGAGCTGGGGGTTGCCCCCAGAGCTGCCGCTGGCCTGCTGGGCGAGCTCGCACGTCCCCTCTGTGAGGCCTCGGGTGTCTGTGCAGGGCCCCGACCTATGGCAGGGGCTTCTCTGGCCCCCATCCCCGCAGCACCTGGGTCCCTTCCCATTGTCAGTAGGTCTGGTGAAGTGAGGCCTGACACGCCGCTCAGTGGCTTGTCCGCCCATCTGTGTGAGTGTTACAGGATCATGTTTGAACGCCGCATCTGATCAGCGCCAAACTGTCAGGGAACGGACCAGGCAGAACCCTGTCCATTTGGGGGGCACTAGAAAAACAGAAGGGAAAAATGGTGAGGGACACTAGAGCCACTGGCATGGGGAAAGAATGGGGGCACCCGGTACATGGGGGCACACAGAGGCCCTGCCATGGGGCAGATTCCCTTGCTAACCTGTTCCAGTACTCAGCTCCCCTTCGAGTTAGAAAGTTGGACCTAAAATCCACCCTCAGTCTCACCTGCTGGGGATTAACCATCACTTCTCATCCTTCGCTGGACAAGGAGAATAGCTGAGCCCCGGGCGCGTTAGAACAGCCCTGGCCCATTTAAGGGCTGTCATCAGGGCCCTGCTGTGTCGCCTTTTTGCTTTGCGGTCGGCGCATTCCCACGGGGAATTTGGGGGTTGAGAAATCTGCACATTCCAACAGCAAAACATCCCTCTAGAAAACCTCCCATCAGCTCTGGATAGAAGCTCAACGCTCAGCCTGCACCACAGCTCGGTGCCTCCAGCCCTCCGCTGCTCACCCTTCTTTTGGGCAGGGGGAAGGAAATGATTAGCCTGGAGAAGTCTTGCTGGTGAGCAGCGTATTGCCTGCAGCCTGCTGACAGGAACCATTGTGCACCAGGCAAAGAGGCGCAGGGGAACTGGGACACTGTCCAGCCCCCGATCTGCCTTATTCTTACTTCGGCTCCAATCAAGGCGGAGATCGTTTCTGGAGCTTCCCAGGAGGGGCCCCTTGTTTACGGGACGGGGTCCAAGCTCAGCTCTTTCCTGCTGGAGCGAGAGCCAGCTGCAGAGCCGGATGGAGGGTGAGCCAGAGGCAGGATGGGATCGGGGAAGGGGATTTGCCCTGGCTGGGTCTCTCCGGGGGGCGTGGCGGGGTGCTGGGGTGGGGGCTGTCGGTTAGTGGAGGGGTCAAGTATCAGAGGGGTAGCCGTGTTAGTCTGAATCTGTAAAAAGCAACAGAGGGTCCTGTGGCACCTTTAAGTGTCTTTCTGTTAGTCTTAAAGGTGCCACAGGACCCTCTGGAGGGGTCAGGGATTCTGTCCCCATGTTGCTGCGACGGGGCAGACGGAGCTGGGAGTTCAGGGGCACGAGGGACCTGCGTACAGCACACACGCTGATACACACTCACGCTCACACACGCACTCACCTACCCCATAAACAGACACACACGTTGCCCCTTCTGACCTCAGCGGCTAGTCAAAATAGGGGGCTCGGGGGACGCTCCAGCTGGAGGCAGAAATCGGGGCTAGCCAGGGATTGGCTTTGACACAGTTTTGTTTATTTGCAAGCAGCGTACGAAGTCCC